>NC_056741.1:1564123002-1564218002 GCF_019279795.1 Protopterus annectens
TGATTTATTCATGGAAAGATAGAAGGATATTGGAGGAACCTTGTTTGAGCCCCAGATTCCGTTCTTTATTTAACTTCCACTGCTCTGTATTTATGTTGGCAGCAAACGTGATCTGGGTCATATAACATAATTAGGGCATTATGGGTAAAGGGAAGAGCTCGAGAGTTCAAGTATTCTATGATCTGGAAGAAGCAGCCGATTTGACCCGAACACAACAATTGAGGAAGAATGAAAATGGGCAACACTCATGGATTGTATGGTGAGTACATAACTTTTTTATCTACAAGTACACTGCTGTCTGTAGTTTATAATACTTTGCTCTTCTGCCACAGTTTTGTCAGGATCAAGTCTTTCTTCTGGTATGATTGCATGCTTTACTAATATAGGTCTTGGCTGCTTTCTTGTGGTCAGGGTTGGAGTATACACTAGATGCGTCCTTGCAATCAAATTCTGCTGTTGAACACCGGTCCAGTTGCTTATTTGTGCTTTTGTAAAATTAATACAGTCTGTTCCTTACAGTTTTTGTGGTACAGCAGAAAATCTCAGGTTTGCAACGCACACACTGTCTTCTAACGCTATTATTTTTTAAACCGTTCTTGAGAAACAGTTTTATCAGTTCATCTGAATGGCTAATTAAATTTATATTTCTTTCCAGCCTTTTGTTATTTGAATTGATATATTCCTTCAACTTTTCATTTATTGTAATCACCTCTGAGTACATTTGATTTATTTTTTCCTCTAAATTACTGGAAGCCATCTCTTGAACCAAATGTGAAGCGTGAGCTTTTTTGTTGTTTTGTTGAACAGCTGCCAAATCCTTCCCAGACAGTGTTTTCTCTTCATCTTTTCTGGTTTATTATCTTTCAGGTTTTCCAAATTTGTTTTTCCTGGCATCCAGGCACCATATTTACTAGTCAGTAACTGAATTTTACCCATAAAGCATTTTCATGGCCACTCATTTTTCTCAGTTTTACACTGGGAATGCTGAAGTTATGCTGTTCATCAGTGAGCAGTCATCTTGGAAGCATCAAAAGTTATGCTGTTCTGAGCTTTTCTGATGCTCCTTTTTAATGAAGCTGATTTTTTTAATTATGGTGCCAGTTTGCCCTCCCCTCACACACACACACACACACAAACACACACACACACACACACATGCACAGACATACAGTTGCATTTTTAAAAATTAATACAAAGTCTATTGATCTATTTTAGGAAAGCTATGGAATATTATTTTTGACTTGCCTTTGTATAAGGTTAATGGGGTAATGTTTACTATTATCCCCCAGTAACGTGGTATGGTCAGTTATTTATGTCTTGTAATTAAAGGGGTGGTAAGTTAAATTTTTAATGGGCTGCTGTAGATTGATTGTTAGACATCACTTTTACCATTAACAGTTATATAAGACAACAAAACTACATTAAAGATACTAAACTAAATCAGTCTACACATATGTCTAGGATTATTAATATTGATAAGGTGCTTTTTGTCAGTATAGAAGGATTAGATTGCTTTTTGTTTATGGAATCGATTACTTATATAGTGATAGTTAGCTAGATCATTCACTATTAAAAAAGATATTTTTCTTTATATAAGGGCAGCAGGGGAGATGAAAGATATTCCAGCACTGGGTTGTCTGAGGGCAGCAGTGGTTTTCCTGTTGATGATAAGGAAGTCTGTGATTAAAGTATATGGCACGCTGGTGACACAGCAGATTGACTGTATGTTGCTAACTTGGTAGGTATACTATGCAAGCAGTAATGCCCAACAGAGTGTGTGTTATCAGGGAATTGATGCATGCCTGGGGTGTTTTGAGGTCCAGTGCAACAGGGCCTAATCACCCCTGGAAGGGTGTTCATTTCCTAATAACGCCCACCTTGGAGGGTTTTATTGCACTTTGAGAATGGGCTATATGTTAAATTGTTTTGTATTGTATTTTTATTAATAAATAACTTTTTTAAATATAAATAGTTCTATCTAATCTTTCTAACTTGCTGTAGCATATATGATTGTTGTTGAAGGAAGTATTTTACAGTACAAGTTATGTTAAGCATTTGTCACACACACACACACACACACACACACACACACACACACACACACACACACACACAAAGATTAAGAAGCAAAGACAGACATGCACAAATGCATGGAAACACACATACACACACACACACACACACACACACACACACACACACACACACAAAGAAACATTCATAAGCAAAGACAGACATACACAAATGCATAGAAAAACACAGTGTGGTCTTTAAGACTTAAAAGTTGGTGATAGGAGAACTGTTTGATCTGAAATTGTTGTCTTCATTTGACCTTCAACCTGTGGGTATAGGCACTGACATCGGTGCCAAGCCGGCCATATCTAACCTACAGTGGCGAAACTGAGCTCCTCCCCAACCCATAAGGCTACTCTCTCCCTCGCTACCCCAGATCTAATTTGCCCCCATTCGAGCAACAGCGGGTCGACTGAGCTCCTTGGTTCTGAATGATTCCTAAGCTAATATAGCCTTGTTACAGGTATTGATTTGTCTTCTCTACAGATTTCTTTTGTTTAACCTACCCTTGTGTTCTTTGCATAATAGACCAAAAAAGGGATTTTTTTTTATCAGGTTTCCTTTTCCAACCTGCTCTTTGTTATTCTTGGATATTGCTGAAAAATCTGATAAAGAGAAAGCTGTGGGTTTTAAAAAGTGTACTAGGTTTGGAAACAAGCTTCCCCTTTCAGATGCCCACACCCAGTGCATTGTGTGTTTAGGCCTCAGCCACATGGACTCTTGAGTGCTCCATTTGTGCAGGTTTCATTGCCCGTAGTGTTGTGGACAGAAGGAATAAACTTATTTTAAACGTATTTCCGTTTCGGTGGGTGCAGGGACTCAACCCCCCCCCCCCCCCAGTCACCCAAATCTGAAAAGGAGGAAAGAGGAGAAGAAGGCCTTTAGAGAGAAAGAGAGAGAGAGAGAGAAAAATATACAAGCAGGGACAGACCTCAGGAAAAGCGGAAATTGCTGGATTCTTCCCCATCTTCTGGGGAACCTTCCCCTAAGGTCAGGCCTAGGCTCTCTTCACCTCCACTGAGGATTTCTCCTGAACCTCTGGAGATTCCATTGGACTTGCAGTGGCATCCTTCAAGGCCTGAGTCAGTGGCTTCCTCTGCCAGATCATCCAGGAGTTTGTCAGAAAGAAAAGTGGACCATCTGATGAGACATTTTTTGCAAGCCCAGATTCAGATGGGGGTCCTTCCTGCCCCCTCCCTTTTGGAAGTGGTGGGTCCTCCCCATTTCTTTGCTGGGCATCCTCCTTTCTTGAGCCCTGTGGCTTTGGGGCCTTTGGATATCAGAACATCTGGCGTCGAGGCACCGGCTTCGATGTTTTTGATTTTTTCAACTGCCGACCACAACCTTGAGTTCCTTGGCACATTTTGTTTCGGTGCTGGAGGGCTCTCAGAGCTGTAGTCTTCTTGGTGCTGGATCCAAGGGCTTTGCTTCAGCATCCAAGTTTTCAGTGTCATCCCTTCCCCTTGAAGCTCGGCACCGACTCCGCCGTTGGCACTGATGTAGTCGGGAGTCTTGGTTCTGGCATCATCAAGCGTCTCAGAGCTGATGCTTTCGGCAATGATCTCCTGCTCTCCATCAGCAATCGATGTGGTGGAGAGGGTTCTGTCAACCTCTATGTCAGGATCTTCAATGGCACCCCTCCGGATCCTTTCTTACCTCAGCCAGAATCTGAGCTCAGCATCTCCAGTCCTTCACTTCAGGGACAGTCTGCCCTGATCCTCCAGGTTACCCTTCCTGTGGAGCCCCAGGCTTCCGGTTCTTCCCCAGAATCCCCCAGAAGGAAGTCCACCGGAAGCACATGTGCAAGAGGAGGCACCTTGACTCCACTTTGGAGTCTGTCACTGAAGACACTGACTAGGAGGAAGGGGAGGACTCTCCCAGATCTCCACCTGATGATGTCTCCTTTGGAGACATCATGGAAATTCTGCGACAGAAAGGTGGCTGGTCCTCCCAAAAGCCCAATCTGGATGAGTTGGTGTTCCTGGAGGCATTCGGAGCAGGCCCATCTACTTCCTGGGTGACCCCCCCTGGATCCCTTGATATACCTTATTGCCTGCAGGGCGTGGAAGGATCCAGATATGATGGAACCAGTACCCAAGCTCCCTGACAAAGTGTTAAGCTCCCCTCAGGATAGAATGTTCTGGCAGAGGAGTGTCCCTGTTGATGCCTTGGTTGCAGCTGCCACCAAAAAGGAGCTTGCTCAGGAGACCACCTCTGTCCATCCACCCGACAGGGAGTTGAGAGTGATAGACAGGTTGGGGAAGCATGTTTACACTTCAGGAACCTTCTCCTTGAGGGCGCTGAATTATATGGCACACGTTATTAGGCTGCAGAGATCACTCATCGAAGAGGTATCTGTGTCTACCCCAGAGTCCATGTCTGCCAAGGAGGAGATGAAGATTTTCTCCTCTAGACTGGCTACTCTTAAGGCCATCTCTAATACCTCTATGAGGCTCCTCTCCTATGGCATGGAAGGCGCATCTAGAGCAGCTGGTTCAGGCATTGCTATTAGGCATCATGCCTGGATCAGGCTCTCTAACTTCTCTGAGCCCTTTAAGGCATCCTTCATGAATGCCTCCTTTGACGGGTCGACCTTGTTCAGCCTGTCCATAAAGGAGACTCCCACCCGGTCGAGAAGGATGACAAGATCCTGTCTGCCATCAGGATCTGCTTCTTTACTCCTCACCGACCCTACTCCAGGTATCAGGGAGTTAGTAAGAAGCTGTGTTTCCGGAAGTCCAGGGCTTTCCATCTGGACACACTGGCAGACTCTTCCCCTAGAGGCAGATCAGGAATAATACATTCAGATGCCGCCCTAGAGGCAGAAGGGCTTCAAGGGACCAAGGATCTCTGAACTCTCATCCAGACAGACCCTGAAGTGTTGCCCAACTGCTCCATCTTGGAGGCAGTCCGGGGTTGCTTTTCTTTATACCCATCAGCCTGGGAAGCCATCATGACAGATCGATGGGTACTGCGAATAATATCTAGGGGGTTATTCAGTCCCCTTCATTCGTCTCCCAAGATCCCGGAAAATTCTCCTGAATGTTCCACCCACTCATAGCGATGCAACCAATCTACAAATCTCCAAGCTGCTTATCAAGTGAGTCATCCAGCCTGACGCCCAGAACTATCCTGATCAGGTGTCTACTCCAAGTTTTTTCTGGGCCCCAAAAAGACAGGAGGAAACAGACCCATATTGGACTTGACCCGTCTAAACAAGTTTGTCTCCAAGACGAAGTTCTGAATGGTTACCATTCAATCCATCCTTCCCTACCTGCAGAAGGATTTCTGGATGTGCTCGGTTGACCTCCAAGATGCGTATCACCACATTAAGATAGACAAGCAGGAGGTTCCTATGCTTCTGGTCAGGAGCTGGGCATTTCCAGTTCAGAGCACTCTCCTTTGGTCACACCACAGCCCCCAGGGTGTATACCAAAGTGGTAGCAGTTCTTGCAGTGCATCTCAGACTGCAGGGAATACAGGTTTTCCCCTACCTGGATGACTGGCTCCTAGTTTCACCCACCAGACATCAGCTTCTTCAAGCCAGTGACCAGTTTCTCCAATCAACTTCGACTTTGGGCATCACAATAAACTTTCCAAAATCCAAGTTAGAACCCTTCCGTTCAATGGAATTTATCGGGGCATGGTTAAACACTTCTCTGTGCAAGGTCTTCCTCACCAGCGACAGGATTTGTTCTCTTCAGCTCCATGTTCGGGTCATTTTCGAAGCTTCTCTTCCTTCAGCAGCTCAGAATCTTCAAGCTCTAGGGTCCATGGCAGCAAACATTGTTATTCTACCCCTTGTAAAGCTGCACAGATGTATCATTCAGTGGGCCCTAGCCGTAAAATGGTCTCTTCTGGATAAACCTCTTTTTCATGCCATTCCCCTGTCCAAAACCTGCAAATCGTCCCTTCTGTGGTGGTTAGATTCCCAGAACTTGACAAAAGGTTGTCCCTTCTTGGCTCACGCTCCTCTAGCCGCAGTCACCATGGACACCTCCCAGCTCTGGTGGGGGTGGGGGCATTACATGGGACGGACTGTTGAAGGGACATGGTCAACATTAGAGACCAGCTTACACATCAGCGTTCTGGAGATGAGGGCAGTACTTCTGGCATTGCAGGCACTTCATTCATTTCTCCCCCAAAAAACGATCACGGTACAGATGGACAACATGTCAGTGGTCTGGTTTATCTACAAACAGGGAAGAACCAGATCATATCTCCTTTGTTGAGAAGCCATGAGATTGTGGGAATGGGTGATTTCCTCCAACCTCTTTCTTACCGCAATGCACATTCAGGGGAGTTCCAACATCTTAGTGGACAAACTCAGCAGGACCATACTGTCTCCTCACGAGTGGTCCCTGATCTTCCAGAAATGGGGTCAACATGGCTGCAATCTCTTCACCTCTCCTTCCAACTCCAAGAGCACCAAGTTCATTGCCCTAATTCCCCCCAAAGGAGGACATCCCAGAGACAGTCTACTTCATGCTTGGCCCCCCCCCCCGGTCTGCTGTATGCTTACCCTCCTCTTCCTCTCATGTCAAAATTTCTTCAGAAGGTGAAAAGTTGAGGTGCCGAGTGATCCTCATTGTTCCTTTCTGACCTCGTCAGGTTTGGTTTCCTCTCCTCTGGTCTCACATTGTCGGCCCTCCCTGGATTCTGGATGCTTGTCTAGATCTAATATCCAATCCGGGGGGTGGTTATCATCCAGATCTGAAAAGCCTGAAGCTCATGGCTTGGCTCCTGCAGTTCCAATGATGGCTGGAGTTTCCAGACTTTCCTCTCCTGTGAAGCACACTTTTCTTTTTGCGCACAAGTCATCTAGCAAAAAGATTTATGCTAGCAAGTGGTTTTCCATTTAGGCATCATAGCATTATATGAATCTCTTTACTGCCCCAATACCTTTGGTCTTAGAGTTTTTAGCCTGTATTTTCAACCAAGGTGCCAGTTCTTCTACAGTTAAAGTCCAACTTCATGCTATTTCACATTACCATGTAGGACTTAAGGATTCATCTTTAGCTGCTTCTAGATTGTGTAAAGCACTTTGAAAGGTACTTTCCTCTTACGGCCACCATTTAAGGATCCTAGTCCTCCTTGGGTCCTAACCTTTGTGCTACAAGTGTTGGTGGCATCACCCTTTGAACCATCTGCAAAGGTGGATCTACAGTATCTGTCTTTGAAGACTGCTTTACTAGTGTCCCTGACCTCATCTAAGCAGGTTTCAGAGTTACAAGATCTTTGCATTCAGCCTCTGTACCTCATATTCCATAAGGACCGCATTTGTCTTAGGCCAAACCCCTCTTTCATGCCCAAGATCGCTTCTGAAACAAACATTAATCAGGTCATTCACCTTCCCATTTTCTTTCTAAAGTTCCAGAACAAAGGGGAATCTCAGTTGCATATGCCTGACGTACATAGGCAACTCTGTTTCTATCTAGATAGAACCAAAACTTTCAGAAAGTCCAATTAATTATTTGTCTCATATTCTAAAGCCAGATTGGGATTGCCTGTCTCCAAAGTAACCATCGCCAGCCAACTGGATTGCTAAATGTATTGCAGTATGACAAGTATGGTGTTTCTCTTCCTTCCTTCCCCAGTAAAAGCACATTCTACCAGAGCAGTCTGTACTTCATCAGCTTTTTCATCCAGAGTACCAGTAGATGAGATATGCACTGCTACTACATGGGCTAGGTCTCACACCTTCATATCCCACTAGAAATTGGATATTTTATCCTGGAACAGAGTCTCCTTTGGTTCTGCGGTGCTCTGAAATATCCTTCCATAGGGCCTCCCAGTGTACAAGTTGCTGGGGACTCTGTCCCACAGGTTGAACATCAAGTGAAGACAACAATTTCAGATAAAAAAGTTATACAGTCACCATAACGTTCTGTCTGAATTGTTGCTCTTCTTTTTTTTATTCTGAAGAAGTCTGCTGTAAATAAGTCGATGAAAGCCCTAATTTTTTCAATACAAATTGAACCTGGACTGGAGCTTGTGGGCATCTGCTTTTTTTTTTTTTTTGTGTGTGTGTGTGTTTTAAGCCTGAATTTAGTGTGCTCATACTTGAGGCAGTAAATAAAATACTCATTGGCTTTCGTTAAAATTGTTTCAGGGAATTAAACTTGAGACTTAAGTATGTACTGAACTTTGAAATTTCGTCAGTCTCCCAACTGAAATGTCATCACTAAAAGTGCTGAATGCTGAACAGCCGAAAAGTAAAAGACCAAAAACCCAAAGAGGTGCAAATCTTGAAAATAGCTCTTTCCTTTAAAACTTATTTTTGCCTTTTTGCAGGGGGATCAAGCCCCCTCCCCCCACAGATCCCACATAGGGAGCAAGCACTCCACATTCCCAAAACTTATATACAACTCCAAGATCACCATGCCTCAGGAAAAAGGGAATAGTCTAAGAAATGGCTTCTCAGACTGTTATGAAACTGAAAACTAAAATTAAGTTTGCCATTTTTCTTTGGGTGGGACAAGGATTTTTACTGGTAATATTTTTACATTCAGTGACAGAAATGGCAGTTTTGTAGAAGCTAAGTTGGAAACTTCAGGCTGGTGGATTCTACTGGACATTTCAATTTGTTGGTTCTTCTTTGCTTCCCTGTTACACTTGTAATGTCTCTTAAACAGTTTAATATTTGTTAGTAAACATTTCTCAGCAATGCACCTAGATAGTCGTCTGCAGGCTGTACTTTTTTTTGTTTAAGCTTCAGAGTTAGAGTAACAGCTGCATCATGATTTTTTGGTTGTCTGTTCATAACTCTGTCACTCTTTTTTTTTTTTTCCTGCATGACTGTTTGAGATGCTTGGGGAGACACCCCTGTTAGTGAGAAAGAAATTCTAATTTATCTTTGATGCTACAACACCATATTACTTTGATGCATACTGTTTTTGTTTGCTGAAGCAAAAATAATGCGTACAGTGTTTGTTGTGAACCAACATGAAGGAATGTTCACAGCGTGGCAGAACTTAACAGGAGAAAATTGCAGGTATGCTGTGAAAAAATAATGATAAAGCAGTAATTATCAAAGAAAGAGTACTGCTTCTGTCTTTATTTCTTATTTCTTACTACAAAAGAATAATTTTAACTCTTTTTACTTTTTTAATTTTTCCAAATCTTTTGGGTTTCTAATACCGTGATGGGAATGGACCCCATTTCTAAATCAAAGTATGACTAAAGTTCATGAAATTAGTATAGTTTCACTCTTTGATGTCAGCCAGTAGTGCTTTTCACAAAACTGCAACATGCCTAGTAACAAATCCTTCTGCAATTCAGAGTTACATGTATTGGTAGCATATCTAAATATGATTGTAGACTTTTTTTTATAAGGCCTGTTGTTCCTACTACTATTGGAACTATCTGGATATCTTTCTTCCACATTGCTCTCATTTCTGCCTGCAAATCCTGATATTTTATGACTTTGTGTCTCTGTGTACGCAGAACGCTGTAGTCACTTGGTGTGGCGATTACAATGATCAATGCTACTTTTGTCTTCTTCTCTTGGACCACTATATCCAGCTTTCTAGCATCTGTCTTTTGAACTGTTGCTAATGGATGATTCCATGTGATGTAGACTTCTTCATTTTCTATGATGCTTTGTGGATCATGTTTCCAGTGTTTTTCAGCCACTTCAACACCATAATGTTTGCACAATCCCCAGTGCAACAGTCTTGCCACATTATTGCACATTTCAGTATATAGTCCTCCTGACATTAGTATGTCACAACCAACAATGAGCTGTGCGACTGTTTCCTATTCGATTTTACAAAACCTACATTTGTCTGTTTCTCCCACATGTTCAATGGACTTTGTAAACCATCGTGTACGTAGCCCACTTTCATCTCTTGGTTTGAATTCACCTCTTCTTAACCATGCCTGCGTTCATTCCTGACCAACATGAGGTTCTTCCAGAAGTTTTCTATACTTGCAACTATATTTATGCATTTTCCACATTTCTTGCCTTTTTGTCTGGTCCTTCACCTTATATTCTTTCTTTTGTTTTTGTTTTTGGTACATTCAGTTGCTACCTAACTTTTATCTACTTTTGGCTTGATTTCCATTCTGGCTTCATGCCAATATGCTTCTGCTAGATTAAGCAGAGAAGTTATCTTAGATTTATTCTCCTCATGTTTCAAAACTTTCACTACATCAGGGTCTTGTAATGTCAGCAGATATGTGTGGAGTCCCACGATTGCAGATCTATACATGTAATTAATTTGAAGGAGGTCCATCCCTCCTTCGGAACGGGGAATATATAATCTTGTTGTGCACTGATTTTTATAGCTCATTTGGTGAGCATGAAGCATCTTTCTTGTTTTAATATCTCATCAATCCAGCACATTTTGGGAACAATCAGTCACTCCAAAACTGTAAGTTAGGACAGGAAGAGCAAATTGGTTTATAGCTTGGATTTTGTTCCTAGATGTGAACGCTGTTTTCAGGATTAATTTAAGTCTTCTAAAGTATTCCTTACAAAGTTTTATTTGCATTTGTTCATGTTTTATTGCTGACCCTTTATCAGTTCCCAAATATTTATAAACTCCCTCTTGCTCAAGTTCTTTTATATCACATTCTTGTCCCAAACTGATGTTTTCCTGGTGCTGCAGTTTTCCTGCTTTAAAGGATGCTTTTGCACATTTATCAAGGCCAAATGACATTCTAATATCATCTTAAAAAGTTTTGACAGTTCCTCTTCTGATGAGCTATACAGTTTTAAATCATCAACAAAGAGAAGATGAAAAGTCTTTAGACTTTGTTGTTTTCTAGGAGCCGAATTATAGCCATGGCCTAAGCTGTTAAGTAGACAGCTTAATGGGTTAAGGCAAGGCAGAATAGCAACGGTGACAGAGTCACACCCTGGAATATACCCCTTCACTGTAAAGTAGTCAATCGCTGTAGAATGTATCTTATACATTTTAAATACTCTTTTATCCATGAATGTGGGATACTATCAAATGCTTTTTTGTAGTCAGTCCATGCCATACTTAGATTCTTCCTTTTTTTACAGTTCTCCACTATGATTTTAAAAACAAATGTTCCTTTGTTCCGTATGACTTTATTTTATTGACCTTTTGTTCTACTACCATAATTTTTTTTCTAAATGCTATAAACTCTGTTGGCATAAATTCCTGTGTATAGTTTATACGTCGTCAGAAGAGAAGTTATTGGTCTATAATTTTTGGAGTAGCTTGCAGGTTCACTCTTAAGTAAGAGCATTGTTTTACCCATTGTTAGCCAGGTTGGTGTCTATTCGAGCTGCACATACAAATAGTTCTTACTCATGCCTAAATCTTCGTGGAAAGATGTTAGTAATTTTAGCCAAAAGTTAGGTACTGCATCTGGGCCTGGGGTTTTCCTCTTAAAGGCTTTTCTTAACTTGGTTTCAATCTCTCTGGCTTTTACTTCATCCCATTTCATATCCTGTACTTTTAAACTTATTCTTTCTTTTACTTCTTTTATTCATTTAGCATGTTTGTTGTGTTCCACATGATCTTCATAGATACTTCTCCAAAATGCATGTATTTCTTCTTTTTTGGCAGTCTTTAAATTCCTTTTACCTTGTTTCACTGGGTCTTTATAAAACTTTTTTGGGGTCTTCAATAAATTGCTTACTTTGTACTTTTACTTTGTTTATCTGTGTATCTTCTAAGTTTTTCCATCTGTGCTGAAATTTTTAGTTTGTTATTTACAATATTGCATGATAGATCCTGGTCTGTTCTAATACTCCGTATTGCTTTTATCACATCTATCTTTCTTGGTATTTTTATTGATCTATTCCCTCTTCTATAGTCTACTAACAGTGACACTTCTTGTCTTTTCGATACTTCCATGATGGTATTTGATTTCTCCCCTTCCTTTCCCTTGCTACCCTGTGTTCGTGTGGTAGAACTTTATCAGTTTTTCATTTAGCAGCACAGTATATATCCTGTTTACTTCTGTTATATCGCATGGATTTCTATGGATAGTCCTAATTGCTGTGTTCATTTGTTTTATCAGACTTCTGACATTTGGGGTTTTATTGACCTTCTGCAGTTAGTTCTTTCATTGATCTTAATATATCTGTCGTCTTCTTCTTCTTTCGGCTTTTCCCGGTTAGGGGTCACCACAGCGGATCACCTGTCCGCTCATGATTGGCAGTGAAGTTTTACAGTGTCAAGTTGCCAGCCTGGCACCCAACCTTCCACAGAAGGCACACACACACACGCACTCACACCTAGGGCCAATTTAGAGTGTCCAATCCACCTACTGCATGTCTTTGGGATGTGGGAGGAAAACCATGCAACCATAGGGAGGACATGCAGACTCCACACAGAAGGCACCCCAGCCGAGGATCGAACCGGAGAACCTCTTGCTGTGAGGCGACAATGCTAACCACTGCACCACTGTGGCCGCCCCATCTTAATATATCTGTCTATGTATATTAAATCAAGCAACTCCTCTTAGCTCATTTTCTTCCATACTGAAGACATATCCATTATTTTCCATTTCCTGCGGGCAATCTATAGAAAGTTATATAGCATCTTCCTGTGGCACTCTTTTCTTCAATGTCATCCTGTGCCATCCATTGCTCTGTCATAGGGGAACTCACTGGCCTATCACTCGTCAACATTAACTGTATCAGAGTTTCCACAGTTTCCTGTTTCTTCCTTTGCTGTGTAGCTTCAAGTGAACTTTTATACTGGTTTCCTGTGGAAAGCTCCAAAATATCTTGATATGGCACCTGACCATTTGCTTCCTTTTCCACTGGTTTCCCCTTAATTTGGATATCCATTCCTCTATCCTGCTGTGGTGCTTTCTGAATTAGATTTTCTATACTGAATCCTTCACTTTCCAGGTGCTCCATAACCTCAATTTCTATTTCTTTAACTTCTCCATTACTAATCTCCTTTCTTATTTTTCCTCTTTGTCTTCTTATTTTTTGTATTGTGAAGTTTTCCATATCTGGATTACTTTGCCTGTATTTCTCCTTAAATATCTTTGGTGCTGCTCTTTTTGTATTGGTTAGTTTTGTTTTCTCCTGTGCATAAATATTGTACCATATTAAAGTTCTGTTTCTTTCCCTTGTCCCTATTTCTTTTTAATACTTTTCAAAAACATCTAGGTTTTGTTGTTTACATTTTTGCACTTCCTCAGATGCTTCTTTTTCCAAACAGATCAAAGTTTCTTTCAAAGGTCTATATACTGTTTTTCAAAAATCTGTTGTATTAATGTACGCAAATTCTCATTTGAAGCTTCTGACAGTTACAGTTCAACTTATATCAAGTGTTGGCAGGAATGGGTCAGTTGCTTTCACTCATAGACTGATGTTCATCATTCCCACTGCTGCAGTACTCATAGGCTTCTCCAGCATTCTGACTGCTGCAGAAGCCTGTGGGTAGTGTCCTGCTAAGTACACAGCACCCGGGCAATTTGCCAAAGCTCCAACTCCCCTCCGTCTCACTCACTCTGGCTACTGAAAGGCTGTACCCTTTTTGGAGGGAAGCATATCAGTGATCAGAGTAAGGTAAATCTTAGACTGTAACTGCCTCCACTAGGGGAAGCATCTCTGTGGTTCCAGAGGAACAGTAGTCAATCAGAAGCTTTTTGCCTAACATATTAGACCCCACTTGGGGATGCCTTCCTTTCATAAATATTTTGTATTGAATATTTATGGGATTTACTAATCTACTTTAATGTAAAAGACAGCTATTTGCAGTATTCCACCTTAAGAATGGTAGCTTTTGTCATGGACGTTTTGAATTTGTGCACTGTTTACTTGACTTAGTTTACAATTTTGTGTGGAAAATGGTGATTTTATTAAAATATTAAAGATTTGGGCTGTGCTTTTGCTGTCAGAATGTGGATGTTTCACTCCTCTTACTGTTTTTAACAGGATTAGAATGTTTTCTAATTTCTGAGGCAGTAAGTGTTCTATGACATTTCTGACTAAAAGTTTATGGTCTGGTGACACAATTTTCAGCATACTGCGTGTGTTTACTAGTGTGGGGACTTTTTTCAGTGTTTGGAGGAAAGGAAGTGTGCTGTTGTGCTTACTAGTGAATACTTACCTTCTCCCAGTGTTACTAAGCTTAGTGTACTGGTAATCAGGTTTCTTCTCTGGCTACAGAATAGATAATATTTCTGGTCCTGTTTCTCCCACTCCACTTGTACCTAAAAAGTACATTTATTGCCTCAGCCTATGGATGTGAAGTTGTTCAAGCTCGCCATTCATTCTTGACTGATGGTTTCGGAGCCGATCCACTGGCTCCGGTACGGCCACATGCAAAGCTCGAGGACTTCCAGTAGCTCGAGGCCAAGCCCCTATCCCATGATGCACTGTGAATTACCTCAGATCTAGTTTGCCACCGCATCTGATCGGAGGTTCCAGTGCAAGCTCGGGCCAGTGCAATTTAAACATTTTTCTATTTAGCAGTTGTTATATATCTTTACTAAATTTTTCACTTAGGATGGTTAGATAGTCAGCTTTGATAGCTTCCTTGAAGCTCCCCTTCCCATGTGTTCATAATATTACTGTTTAAATATTTAACCTCATGTTTTTTTGGCCTAGTTATCTGATAGAGTGTGTGTGTTTAAATACCTTTTTCTAGTAGTTATATACAGCCTTTTTCTAGATATATAGAGTTTTTGGATACTTTATCTCAGGCTCATCTGTGTGTGTGTGTGTGTGTGTGTGTGTGTGTGTGTGTGTGTGTGTGTGTGTGTGTGTGTGTGTGTGTCTGTGTGTGTTTAGAGCCTAGTATCTGTATTATTAATATAGTCTGCGTGTTTTAAAGTAGCTATCATGGTGGATGATAAGGACAAGCATCTCAAGTCCGGTTTTAAAAAATATCCGGACTGCAATCAGAAAATGTCAGTTACTGATGGACATGTTACCTATGTATATTGTTTAGCAGCTGTCCACTTACAAGAATCTTGTGCTATCTGCCATTCCTTTTCGTCCAGAGTGTTGTTAGAGAGGAAAAGGAAGTTAATGGACAGGGGCTTGTTAAAACACTCCTTTCAAGAGGCTTTGAGTGACCAGCAAATCTTCCAAGTCCTCTAAGTCATCTGTTGAATCTAAGGACTCCAAGTATTCTAAAAAATCTAAAAAAAATCTGATGACTCCGTGACATCGGCTCCGCAGACTTTGGAGCTGACTGTCTTTTCTTTTTGGAGCCGGCCCACAGCCTTTGAACCGATATCCGAAGTACCTCAGTCAGCATTGCTCCAGTCGGCACCATCGGTGCATTCATCTAGGTCATTTCAGATTTGGATATGGATCGATTGGTGCAGAAGCTTTTACAGGCACCAGGCCTTGCTAAATTGTTATCGGCTCCGACCCAAGCAGCTTCGGAGCCGAAGACCACTACTCCTGCTTTGGCTACTCCTCCTCCGAGCCGTACCAGCCCTTCTGAGCCAGAAGAAGCAGACCTGTTGATCGTGGAGCCTTTGGAGCTGAGACCTGCTCCAGTGTCCTCGGCTCCATCCACTCTGATGTCCTCAGCGATGACCGGGGACACTAGGAGCCGACACTCTCCAGTCGGATCCAGGGAGGATAGCCGGGACAACTTGTCAGTGCCGACTCTTCCTCTCGGGGCTTCGGCTCGAATGACCTCAGCTCCTACCTCTGGCTTGGAGCCCACTGCCTTGGTGCGGGACGGTTTGACGCTTCCCTCGGATCCGTTGATTCCTTCCCATCAGAGCTGTGGTGCCTTTGAAGTAATGAGGAGAGCTTTTTCCCGCAAGACATCCTTGATTTCAGGCCCTAAAGTGCCTGTGTCTGCTTCTGCTTCCATCATCCAGGCTAAGCGTAGAGACACAGAGACCCAGGTAGCCCCACAGGGTTCCCCCTTCTTTTACGAGACCTCCCCAGAAGCTGCCACTGAGGAAGTTCCCAGGAAGAGATTGTGCAAGAGGAGACACTTGGACTCCCCATGGGAGTCTTTAACATATGACACTGACTTGGATGAGTCAGAATGGTCCCCACGGTCCTCCTCTGAGGATATCTCCTTTGCTGAGATACTTGAGATCCTTAGGCAGAGGGGAGATTGGTAGTCCAAAAGCCCTTCTGAGGATGAGTCAGTTCTCCTGAAGGCTTTCGGGTCTCAACCCTCCACCTCTTGGGTGTCTCCGCCATTCTATGAGCTCATGCAGTTGGTTTCTTGAAGGGAGTGGGAGTCACCGGAGTCCATGGAGCCTGTCCCTAGGAGGCGTAACAAGTTTATATCAGCCCCACCAGACAAAACATTCTTAACCAAAGGAGTTTGCGTTGATGCCATGGTGGTGGTGGTGGTGGCCACTAAAAAGGAAATGTCTGAGACTTCCTTGTCTATCCATCCTCCTAATAGAGAGTCTAGGATCATGGATAGATATGGGAAGCACATGTTCAGTTCAGCGACTTTTGCTCTCCGTTCACTGAACTACTTAACCCATTTTACTAGGTTGCAAAGAGATCTCCTTAAGGAGTTAGGAGATACTCTTCAGGGTACAGTAGCTGCAGGTGCCTCTGATAAAGTTGCTGCCCAGCTTTCTACCCTAAATTCCATTGTCAACTCATCCATGTGTCTCATATCTTATGCAGCTGATGGATTGAGTAGGGCAGCGGCTACAGGGATCGCTCTTAGAAGACATTCCTGGATGCGCTTGTGTTCCTTTGCGTTGCCCTTCAAGTCATCCTTCGTTAACACCCCCTTTGAGGGCTCATCCTTTTTGGGCCTAAAGTGAAGGAAACCTTGACCAGGTGTGAACAGGAGGGAAAGACTCTGTCTGCCGTCTGAGTCCGTTTTTACACCCCTACCTGACCTTATCCGAAAGGTCAAAGTGGAGGGAAAATGTGGTTCTGGAAAGCCCAAGGAGCCTTTCAGGACACACGTGGTGACCCCCCCCCAAGGAACAGAGGAGGAGAAATAGTGGAAGATATTGCCCTCAGGGCAGAGGGGGTCCGCAACATCAGAGTGACAGAGATTACTTCTCTGGGCAACCCTACCAGCGCTCCTGAAAGGAGGCCCGACTGTCTTGCTTTGGAGGCAGTCGGGGGTCACTTATCTTTGTACCCAGATGCCTGGCAAAAAATAACAAAAGGCAGCCGGGTACAAAGTATCATTTCCAGAGGGTACTTCATACCATTCGCCACACCCCCTCCATCCATAAGGAGAATCTCGGATGTTCCACCCAGTTATAGGGAACAAGCAACTATAGAGGTCCAAAATTTGCTAGGAAAAAAGAGTCATCCAGCCAGTCCCAGCAGACCAAACAAGATCTGGAACTTACTCAAGATTCTTTTTGGTTCCATAGAAAACAGGGGACTGGTGATCCATTTTGGACCTCAGCAGACTCAACCAATATGTAAAGAAAGAGAAGCTCCGGATTGTCACAGTTCATTCTATACTTCCCTTCTTAGGGAAAGACAATTGGATGTGCTCGATAGAGCTCAAAGATGCGTACTACCACATAGAGATGACCAGGCCATCCAGAGATCACCTGCATTTCAGGCTGGGAGCCAATCATTTTCAGTTTTGAGCCCTGCCCTTTGGTCTCACTACTGCCCCCAGAATGTTCACCAAATGCATGGCAGTGGTCACGGCTCACCTGAGGCGTCTAGGATTCCAGGTGTTTCCGTACCTAGACGATTGGCTCCTTACCGCCACCACCAGGCACCAACTTAGTCAGGCAAGGGAGTACACTCTGTCACTCTGCAGTCATCTAGGCATTACAGTCAACTCAGAAAAGCCTGCATTGTCGCCATCACAGCATATCGTTTTTATCGGAGCAGAGCTAGACACCTCAACCACCACTCTAAGACTACCAATAGAAAGAGTCTTTCTTCTTCATCAGCATGTCAGCACATTGGTATCGAAAGACAGAGCACCAGCTTCAGAAGTTCTGAAAGTATTGGGTATGATAGCTGCAGCAATCCTAGCAATACCTTTAGCAAGAATGCATATGTGGATCCTTCAGTGGCTGTTGTTCACTCAATGGTCTTACAAGAAACTTCCCATGGACCACACAATATTGATTACAAACTCTTGCAAGAAAGACCTCCAGTGGTGGTTGACGTCTCTTCATGTCACCATAGGACGCCCCTTTGTTCTTCCCCCTCCAGTAGCCATTGTGACCACGGATGCTTCCCTGATAGGGTGGGGGGCATTTTCAGGGAAAGACTGCCCAAGGCACATGGGCCGATCAGGAGTCACACTTGCATATCAATGTTCTGGAGATGAGAGCAGTACTTTTGGAGTTGCAGTGCTTCCAGGACTCCTTCCTTTAGGAGCAATTGCAATTCAGACAGACAATATGTTAGTAGTCTAGTACTTGAACAAGCAAGGTGGAACCAGATCTTGCCCCCTTTGCCGAGAAGCCCTCAGAGTTTGGCAGTGGGCTGTTTCCTCTCAGTGCTTTCTGTTGGCAACTCACATCCCGGGGAGATCCAATGTGATAGACAAAGTAAGCAGGGCAATCTTGTTGCCACATGAGTGGTCTCTCAAGAAAGAGATTGCAGAAAAGATTTTCTGCAAATGGGGCCAGTCTTGCTGCGACCTTTTTGCCAGTCACATCAACACAAAATGCAGAAGCTACTTTGCCCTGATTCCCCCTCCGGGAGAGGCCTCAAGGGACTCACTCGTACACGATTGGCCCCCGGGTCTCCTCTATGCATTTCAACCAATACCATTGATACCCAAGGTTCTACAGAAAGCAAAATCCCTGGGAAGGACCATCATTCTCATAGCCCCTCACTGGCCATGGCAGATTTGGTTCCCATTCCTTCAACATCATCTCTTGGAGGATCCCTGGATTCTAGACCCAGTTCCAGACTTTCTGACACACCCGTCGGGGGACCTTCATCCCTCTCTGTAGTCATTGAAGCTGACAGCTTGGCTGCTGCAGTTCCCCTCATAGCCAGGCTTCATAACCTTTCCAATGAGACAAAACAGATCCTTTTGTCTTCTCAAAAGCCATCCACTAGAATATTATATCTTAGTGGAAGAGATTTTCCATATGGGCCTCTAAGCATAATATTGATCCTTACCAAGCCTCCAGGACATCCATACTAGAATTCTGGACTATGATTTTTAACAAAGGAGCGGCAGCAGCAACAGTTTGAGTTCAGTTGGCTGCTATATCTAATTTTCATCTTGGGGTTGACGGGTTAAATATCATGTCCCAAAATCCAAGCCTTTCTCAAGGGGACATTTCATATGAGACCACCTGTGAAAACTCCCTATTCTCCATGGAATCTAAATTTTATGCTTTCACGTATAATTCTCCCTCCGTTTGAACCAGCATCATCTTGTGACCTCAGATATTTGTCGTGGAAAACCATTTTTTGATAGCTGTTACTTCTGCCCGCAGAGTGTCAGAGTTCAGGCTTTATCTATCAGCCTTCCTTATTTGATTTTTCATGCTGACAAAGTATGTCTTAGGACAAATCCCTCCTTTTTGCCCAAAGTTTTGTTCAAAAACCAATATCAACCAAGTTATTGAGTTACCAGTTTTCTTCCCTAATCATTCCAACAAGTTAGAGTATATGCTGCACAAACTTGATGTTTGCAGACAGCTTAGGTTTTATTTGGATAGAACAAAAGATTGCTGGAAATCAGACCAGCTTTTTGTTTCATTCTCTGAATCCAGGAAAGGTAGACTAGTGGCTAAAACAACTCTGTCTAAATGGTTATCTGATTGTATCACCTTTGTCTATTCAGCTGCTAATACGCCTTTGCAACACAAGGTTAAAGATCACTTAACCAGAGCAATTTCTACATCCTCTGCGTTTTCAGCCAAACTGCCCCTTGATAACATTTGTGCAGCAGCCACTTGGTCAAAATCTCATACCTTTATCACTCATTATAAGGTTAATAAGGCCTCCAGGGACAGGGCTTCATTTGGTTCCACGGTCCTGAAAAATGTACTCCTGTGACCCACCCGAGATTGATGGTGCTTGGGACACTACCCATCATTCAAGAATGAACGGTGAGATTGAACAACTTCACATTAAGAAGTTATGTACTCACCATAACGTTCCATGTGAGTTGTTCATCTCGCCTTCATTATTACGTCCCTCCCTCCTACCCCCTCCTGGCTGATAGTTGACCTAGATGTTGGTCTCATCCTGGTTGCTCAATTTCTTCTTCCCTTCCACAGGGGGATAGCAATTTTATATGGTTATAGTACATGCAGCAAACAAGATCTGAGGTAATTCACAGAGCATCATGGGATAGGGGCTTGGCCTCGAGCTGCTGGGAGTCCTCGAGCTTTGCATGTGGCCGTACCGAAACCCATCGGTCAAGAATGAAGGCGAGATGAACAACTCACATGGAATGTTATGGTGAATACATAACTTCTTATTAATGATTCTGGCATGGCCAAAGACGATTCCACCGACCACTTACCTGACTCCATCTGGTGTAGCTGTAATGGCTACAATGGACAGGAGGGTTAGACATGTTCTTAGGGTCTGTTACAGTATGGGAGAACCAAACACTTTAGGTATAGAAGTTGTCTGAGGAGAAAGACCTCTTGCCAGGGTTAGTAGCCTGTCCCCTGACCACTCACTCAGTTTGAATATTTCTAGGAGAACAAAAAAGCAAAACTTAATTATAGGGCAGATGATCAGGTTGTTTTTGTATATAAGTCTGATGTTATATCTTTGGCTAAGAGTGCTTTGCAGTCAGTCAGTTCTGGGGACTGCTTGCATTTTTGCAGTTCTAGTGCGGGTATTGTCAGAGAACAGTGTGTGTTTACAGATTTATTTGTTTATTTATTTCTCTTTTTGTTAACCAGGTTAGTTCACCTGGGCTAGTGGCCCATTTTCAGTGGAGACCGGAGGATAAAAGCTCCACACAGAGAAACAAGTAACAGAGTGTACAATAAGCAGCAGTGTGAATTTGGCTACCTAACTACATACATTCATGCCAAATCAGAGAATATGAGTACAAAAGCAACAAATATTCATGCAATAATGGAAAATTAAAAAAGCATAAAAAATCAGCAATAACAATGGCTAAAAATTACAAGAGGTAGAAACATATGGCCAAGAAATAATATAAATGTACAATAGCTTATGAGAAAAAATCTATTAAAGCATCAATGAAGAATAATGAATTTGTTTGTGAGGAAGAGGAAGTATTAAATAAAGGGGTAGAAATAGAGGGCTGGGAAGTACAGTTTAGGAGAGTCTATAGAGTAAAATAAAGCAGTTATGAGAAGAGGGGGGTGGGGAGTATATATTAGCAAAGTAAGAGACAAGATGAGGTTTAGGTATAGTATTGCTCAGCTACACAGCTAAGGTACCATGGTGCTGGTGTTGTGGAAGTTATATTAGAGTCAGGAGAGGAGAAATGTTACAGTTTAACACCTGGGCAAGAGGTTAGATTGGGTGGTGACAGGTGCAAGAGAGAGAGTTTGCAAGGTAGGTCTTAAGTTCACTTTTGAAATGAAAAGAAGATTGTATAGAACATATACTGGGATGGAGTTTGTTCCAAGTTGGAGATGTATAGCATTTGTAAAGTAATCTGTCTATAGTTTTGTTAGGCCTGTAGGTGACAAATAGCTTTTGGTCATTGCTGTGAAGAGACCATGAAGGTTTTTATGGAGATAGGAGGGTAGACAGGGAGGGACAGTTTGCCGGTTTGTAAAGTAGAAAATGTGTAATCTTTAGCTGGGAAAGTTGCAGTAGTTGAGGGAACTCAAGTCACTGTAGTTGTTTAAGGGCAAGGCAGTGATGGGATGTGTAAGGGAAGTTACCGGCAAATCTGGCTATCTGGTCATAACTTTGTTCAAGTTTGGTTAAAAGATTTGTTTGGAGGTGAGTAAGTATAGGGGAAGCATGTTGTAGGCAGGGGAGGACGTAGGCTTGAGCTAGTGAAGTCTTTGAGGTAATGGATAAGAATCTTTTTTGCTAAACGACCAAAGTTTTGATTGGTCCTTTTGATAGATTATTGGATATGAAGGTCAAATTTCAGTTGATCGTCAATTGTAATTCCTTGAACCTTGGTATGTGAGTCAGCATAAATGATGGTGTTTTCTAGGGAAGAGCTACTGAAGGAAGTTTTAAGATTAGACATGGACTTTGGAAGGAAAAGAAGACGTTTTGTAAAGAGGAGATGGCCTAGAATGGATCTTTGGGGTACACCGGTTTGGATAGGTAAGAAAGGAGAGCAGGAGGTCTGCCATGTAACAGATTGCTGTCTATTATTAAGATAGCTAGTGAACTAGAGAGTAGAGGAAGCAGACCGATGAGTTCATTTAGTTTAGTAAGAAGCTTATGGTGGGAGATGGTGTTGAATGCCTTGGAGAGTTCGCGGAATAGGCATGACACCAGTTTATTATCTCTTACCTCTGCTGTGGTCTGGGTGAAGGATAGAAGGGCTGTTGATGTGTTGTGATGGAGCCTAAATCCATGTTAAAAGGGGATGAGGAGGTTTTCCTGGAGTAGATATTTAAGAAGTCTGTGAATGCATTTCTGTACAATTTTTGAGAGACGGGAGAGGATGGCTATAGGTTGGAAATTGGAAGGGTCAGTGGAGTTACCTCCTTTATAAAGTGGAATAGTATAAAAAGATTTCCAAATTTGTGGGACTGAAGATTCTTTGATGGAGTGGTTAATAAGGATTGAAACAGGATATGTTATAGTATTGGCTACAAGTTTGAGAAATTTGGGGGTGGGTAGCTTGTCGAAGGAAGGAGAACAAAGTTTAAGTTTCTGCAAAAGGGAATTTATATAAGCAGTGGAGGCTGGTGGTGGAGGGGGTGAGGGGTTTTGACTGGTTAGTGTCTGGAGGGATTAGTTTGTGGATGGAGTCAATGAAGTAATTATTTAGTAAGGTGGGCGTTTTGAGAGGTTTTATTTTGGGGAAGGGGTTGAGGTAGAAGGTTTCCCTAGATGGAGAATATTGTTCATGGTGTACCAACATTTTTTTGGGTTAGAAGCGTGGGTAGATTGTGCTTCTTGATAGAATTTTTTCTTGTCTCGCATTATATGTTTTTTGGTAAAGTTTTTTAGTTCTTTGAATTTAAGGACGAGAGAAGAATAGTTTGACTTTGTCCATTATTTCCAGGTAGTGTCTCTAAGTTTCATGGTGGAAAAGGTATCTTCAAAGAGCCAGGGTGCGGGATTAGATTTGATCCTAATTTTCCTAATGGGTGCAAGGGTGTTTAGTATGTTTAGGAAAGTACTGTTAATCTCAAGAACAGCATCATTTAGAGAAAGGTAAAACAGGTGAGACCAGTTAACAAAAGATAGTTGGTAGTTGAAGATTTCTGTGTTGAAGTTGGTCAAGTTTTGGCAATCCCTATAAAGGTGGGTTTTAGAGGTGTGAGAAGGTAGTCTTAGTATTGAGATAGGGGCATAATCACTTAAGGAGTCCGGTAAAGTAATGGGTTTATAGTGCTGTTTAGGTTTGGAAGTTAAGATGCAATCAAGAGTGGAGCTGGAATTTTTATTAATCTGGATGGGAGCAGAAATAAGTTGACTGAAACCGAAAAGGTTTAGACTAAGGCTAGGAGAGTGAGGGCAGAGTTTATTCCAATCAATATTAACATCACCTAATAAAACTGTGTCATAAGATAGATGGTGAGAGATCCAGGACAGAATAGATTCAAGAACTGGAATATTGTTACTAGGAGGTATATAGATAGATGCTATTGCAAATTTCTTGTCTGGGTTAAGGTGAGAGTTGAGAAGGATGAGTTTAGCAGGTGAGAAATCAGGGAGGGGTAGCGAGACAGGGGAGAGGTTAAGCTGATCTGAGTACATGATAGCATCTCCTCCACCTTTTTTGAAGAGTATGTCTTGCCAGAGTATGTTATAACCGGGGAGGGGGGTAGAATTTCAGAGTTTGTGATGTGAGGTTCCTGACAGAGCTGGATGATTCTCTTCAGGAAACCATCCCCCAGAACTCTGACACTCCAGAAGGTGAACCTGAAGTTAATCCTAGACTATTTTTTTTTCCTTTTCTGAAACTGTTGTTAAACTCAGGGATGTTTTTGCTTGGGTGTAAACTGAGGTTCCCCCCAGAAATGGGTAGGTTTTAATTCCTGTTTAGCAGATGGGGTCCCTAATTCTGCACCTATTCCTTCTATTTTGCCAGGTCTAGAAGTCACTTTTAAAGTTGCCTTCAGGGTTCCTGACACACTGTCTGCAGTTCCAAACAGAGCTGATAAGCAGTATAAGGTGCCTTTAGATTAAAAGTGTTATTTTATTCTCAGCTGTCAGATGACCCTGCTGCAATAACCCCAGCAGGAATAATTAACAAGAAATATTTTTCTAACTCTAACCCAGTACTCTCTGTTAATGAGGGTAAGTGGTTAGACAAACAAGATATAAGACTGGTTGCTCTGCTGTTCTCTCAGTATGCCCATCCTCACCTTGGATGTGCAGTTTATCCTATCACCTCAACCTACTTTTCTGTTAGCAGCTATCTTTCATTAATTTAATTCAGTTTCATTGAAATTTCTGTCTTTTCTCACAGTAGATACATCTCTTCCTTAATTTAAACTTGCCATGTACAAAGTACAGTTGTGTACACTTACCATAAATGTAGATGTTCGAATGTATTCACTGTTGCAGTCATGACATTTGGGGTAATCTGCTGGCAGGTTGCCCTCAGTCGGCCTGAATTCCAAAGTCTTGGGTCCTGTGTCGGTTGCTGTCTTCTCTTCCATGATGTCAGGTCGTCGGGGGTAGAAAACATGCAGCCATCGCCATTTTCTTTAGCTTTTCTTGCCCCCGATGTCAGGTGCCCCCAAAAAGGTAGCAATATTCTAAATATATATATATATATATATATATATATATATATATATATGTACATGCATCAATATAAACTTTACCTTCATCTGCAAGCAAATACACCACATAGGTTGTAGAAGATAGAGAAGGAAAAATAAACTGTAGAAAGACAGGGGGATGGCGGGAGGGTAACCTGGACTGCAACAGTGAATACACTCGAACATCTGCATTTATGGTAAGTGTACACAACTGTACTATGTTCTTTGTGTTTCACTGTTGCAGTCATTACATTTGGGTAGAATCCCAAAGCTATGGTTGGGAGGCTGGAGCTAAACAGCATTAGGTGAGGCTATAAGGCCCTGCAGCACTGCGGTGGCAAAGCCTGCCCTGGACTTAGAGTAGAGAGGCAAATGGTAATGCTTTGTAAAGGTGTGGACAGAACTCCATGTAGCAGCCTCTAGAATGTCCTTGGTTGGTACTCCTCTGAGAAAGGCTGCTGAAGTAGCTGCAGCCCTGGTGGAGTGAGACCTAATGCCCTTGGGCACAGGTTTGCCATGGTTTAAGTAGCAGAAACTGATGCAATGGCTTATCCACTTTGAAATTGTGTGCTTTGAAATAGCCTTTCTTTCCGATCCTGCAGCATATGACACTAGTAATTGCTCAGTTTTTCTTAGAGCTTTAGTCCTACTCAAGTAGAATCTTAGCTGTCTGTGTACATCCAAGGAATGCAGAATTCTCTCCCCTTTGTTGTGCGAATTTGGATAAAAAGTTGGCAGATGAATTGCTTAGTTAAGAGCCACATTGGAAACGACCTTAGGCATAAAAGTAGGATTTGTCCTCAGAGACACCCTGTCTGGGTAAAATATGATAAAAGGCTCTACAGCCATGAGGGCCTGTAGCTCTGAAACTCTCCTTGCTGAAGTAATTGCTAGTAGCAGAGCTGTCTTCCATGATAAGAACTTTATATCAGCTGTAGCAGCTGGTTCAAATGGAGGCAGGGTGAGCTTTTCCAACACATAATTGAGGTCCCATGCAGGTAATGGTGGTCTTCTAGGAGGCCTTAAATTTTTTGTTCCTCTAAGATACTGCTTTAGTAAAGGATGAGAAAAGATTGGTGGCTCAGTATTGTAATGAGCAGAAATGGCAGAGGCATGGATTTTGATTAATGAAAAAGATAGGCCTTTGTCAAGCATCTCAAGTTAAGTATTGTAATATCTGAGGAATATGTGGTTCTGCTGTATCAGTTGCTTGTGCTTGATTCCAAGCACAGAATCTCTTCCATTTGTCAGCATAAGATTTTCTAGTACTAGGCCTTCTGGCTTCCAAAATGACATCCATCACAGCTTTACTGAGAGGTGTCGTCTGTATGATTACAGGATTAGCCATGCTGCCGGGTTCAGGGTCTGTAGCTGATTGTGTAGGATCTGATTGTTTTGCTGGGACAGTAGTTGTGGTTTTTGAGGCAAGGTCCAAGCTGGGTATTGAGACAAGTTCCTTAGGATTGGGTACCAGTATTGGTGGGGCCAGTCCGGGGCAATTAATATCATCTTTGGCTTCTCTTGTCTGACTTTTAGGAGGACCTAGGGTAGAAGAGGCAGAGGAGGGAAGGCGTAAACTGATAGGTTTTTCCAACTGAAGGATAGGGCGTCCACTTTCCATGCTTGTCTGTGATAATTCCTTGTGCAGAATCTTTTCAGTTGATAATTTTGAGGAGGGGCAAATAGATCTATGTCTGGGCTCCCCCATTTCTCTGCTATCATGCTGAAGACTTGTGGATTTAGTTTCCACTCATGAGGATCTATAAGGTTTCTGCTTAAATCTTCTGCTGGAGTGTTTTGCTTTCCTGGCAGGAATTGACCTTGAAGATTTATTTGGTAGGTCAAAGCTGTGTCCCACAATGCCATGGCTACTCTGCAAAGGGGGTATGAGTGTGTGCCCCCTTGCTTGTTTATATACCACATGACTGTGGTGTTGTCCATCTTTATTAGTAGTTGTCCTGGATGAAGTAAGTCCTTGAAGGCTTTTAGGGCATTTTGAACAGCTAGCATCTCTTTCTGTTTGATATTGTAGATGCATTTGATTTGGTGCCCATATGCCCTGAATGCATCTTCCTGCCATGTGGCCCCCCCAGGCATAATCTGATGCGTCTGTTGTTAAGGTTTGGCTGGCAGGGGGTAGAGTGAAGGGCCGTCCCATGTTTTGGTGACAGGCCTTCGCCCACCATAGAAACTCCTGTTACAGGCAGGGGATGAGAGGAATCATTGTTTCCAGACTGTGTGAATGTTGACTCCAGGTCTGGCCTTAGCTGAAACGGTGCCCTAGGTGAAGTACTGCTCTGGTGCCCCTTGTGCCCCACCCACACCATACTCAAAGAACACCCCAAGAGCCACACCCACAGATGGCTCACTCCCACAAAAGCCACTCTAGTTCTTTCAGTTTTTAAATGCATGAAAAATCAGTCATACTGTAACAGATAATTTTCTTGGGTGGCGAAAGCCTGGGTACTTTTTTGGATATGCTGGATAGGGCCGATAGCCTAGTATCTACCTATGAACCTATATGAATCATATTAATATTCACAAAATTCCAGATAGCTGGCTGGCAGTGTCACTGTTGCCACCCTTAATTTTAGCTGCTGAGACTGTGTCTTGCTGAAGTGAAAGTGCTATAAACATCTAAACTGAAACTTTTTTCAAAAACTTAAATTATCAAATCTTTATATGAGGAAGGGGATGAGATTGACTCCAAAACTCCATTCATACACAGGTAAATTCCTTAATTTTGCATACTGAAAATTTTGCTTTATCTGTTTAACTGCAAATTTAAGAAGAGTATCAAAAACAACAGATAGACAATATTTGCATGACTAGCTGTTTGTATTGACAACTGTTAGTCACTGATGCATGAGCATAGCTGACAACTTCCACACCTACATAGGTCCTTCTTCAGCTTCACTTTGAATTCAGTGTGTCACAGTCCTAGATTATCCGCAGTAACTGCAATGTAAATAAACTGTTTCATTTGTGAGCACACACACACACACACACACACACACACACACACACACACACTAATTCCAGTGAAATGCTAGTAATAACTTTTAGTTCTACAACCCTCTTCTGATTTTTGTTAGAACTGTTACCAGCCAGATCAAGCCTGCCAAATTTCTGTTACTCTTTCACTCTTAAGAAAAAGTAAACCAAATAAAATGTGGAAATTGATGGTAATGTAAAGCTGAGCAGAGTGGCTCAGTCAGTGACAGATGTCAACAACTAGTTGTCTCACAACAGTGAGCACCCTTACATCAATCAATCAGTAAATAGCCATGAGCTTTCAGGATTAATAGACATCTTTTAAATAAAAGAAGCTGGGTTATACAGTTAGAGAAAATAAGTCTACAGACAATGTACAGTTTTGTTCAGAGATAATATAAAATAAAATGTTTAAAAAAATAAATGTTTTCTGGAAAAGTATTATCTGACCTGCTAAATACTCCTTAACTAAAATGTGTCTAAAAGAGTTATTAGATCTTGCTTACCACTATCTAAAAAGTATAGACTAATGGGTTAAGCACAACAGAACAAACTCAATCTTGCAAAGAATCCTAAAGTCCATGGAACAAGCAAGCAAGGATCTGAGACTCCAAAAAGACTGTCACAAAATGGTTCCTGTAAAAAAAATCTTCACAGCAGAAGGTTCATGCCATTTGGCCTCTGATGGGGTGTCTCAGAAAAAGTCATCACTAGAACATATGCATCAACAACCAAGCTGAATCCTCCTCCTATTTCATTTTCTTGGTGCTGCCACTCAGAATTCAAACTGCTGACAATAAACTGCACCTGAGTGATCAAGGCCAGCCTTAGCTGAAATGGCACCCTAGGTGAAGTATTACTCCGGTGCCCCTTAAGCCCCACCCACACAATAATCATGTAAACCCGTATAAGCCACACTCACAGGTAGGTCACTCCCCAAAAAAGCCACTCTAGTCATTTCCTTCAATTATTTAAATGCATAGGAAGTAAAGATACACTGTAATGTAGTTAAAATGCAAGTGAAGGACTGTGGAATTTTCCTTTAATAAACCTGCTTTATCTTTTGCTCCTTCACACATATTTTACTATAAAAGTCATGTTCTCAGAAAATAGAAGCTTAAGTTAATTTAAACAGTTTAATTTACAAAGTCCATGTAGGCTGTATGCACAGATTTCCCCTCATCCAGGGCCTTGGTGACTGTTTCAAAGAAGTCCACCAGGTTTAACAGGCACGATTTCCCTTTGAGAAATCCAAACTGAGTACGGTCAAGTGTTTGGAGATTACGTACATTTTTTTCGATAAGGTCCATGATGATTCGCTCCATGGCCTCGCAGATAAGTCTAGTCAGGCTAATAGTTCTATACTTCCTGAGGTTAGTGGAAGCTCCACCTTTGTGTGAGGAAATACTGGTGGTTGTTTTCCATTCAGCTGGTACGAAGCCGGTGCATAGACTATGACTGAAAAGAGTACCCAGTGGTGTTGCTAATTCATGTTGGAGCCCATGTAGCATGCAGCCCGGGATGTTATCAGGTCCCATAGATGCTGTGCTTTTGGCCTTATAGAGGGCATTTACTACCTGTTCTTTAGAGATATAAGGTATGGGACTTGTGGAACGGATGTCACGGGGTACATGTGGTGGGGACAGGGGAGTGAAGTTTTCACAGAACCTGTCAGCTAAAAGGTTAGCTGTGTTCACACACTCAGTATATGTGGTATCATTAACTGCCAGTTTTGTACAAATCTGGGCCTTTCCTTTTAGGGTACGGATGTAACTATAGAATGCCTTTTGGTTGTGCTTTGTTGAGGAAGCTACTTTGGACACACAGTTTGCTTTGGGAAGACTTCACAGGAAGTATTGTTTGCTTGTTTAAGCTGAGGAGGGAGTGTTTCCAGTTTAGGAGGGCTTGCTCCCTCTTATTCTTAGCAGGAGGCAAAGAAATATTCATCAGTTTATTTGTTACCTGCAGCTGTTTCCCTGGTAGACAAGCTGCTGCAGGGACAATTTTCAGTCATGATCGCAAGCATTTCATACACAAGATACAGATAAAGTAGTGCAAAAAGTATAACACAGTATAAGAAATACACACACAATTAGGAAACATTTTGCAATTAAGTATACAATAGTGTTTCTTAAACATATACAGAAAGGGGGAGCTTGAGTTTCATCAGCCCAATGATCATGCAATAATAATCAGTTATAGTATCACATAACAAGAAATCAACCTGTAGTACAAAAAAAGATGTTAAGCAAAATCCTTTAATCATGACACTTATTGTTAAAGAGTGTTTAGCAAGACTTGCATAAAAAAAAAAAAAAAAAAAAAGAGTTTGGCAATGTGACATGCCATTGGCAGAATGAGAACATTAAACTGCACTGCTTATAGCATCAACAGCTGCACAGAGTTGATTCTTTACTGTAATTACAGTTCTCCCACTTCACAACTACTCAAAACAGCAGAAATGTTATCCTCTTCTGTAACTTTCGGTGAAAACTTAGAACAAAGTACCTGCTAAATACTCCTTAACTAAAATGTGTCTAAAAGAGTTATTAGATCCTGCTTACCACTATCTAAAAAGTATAGACTAATGGGTTAAGCACAACAGAACAAACTCCCTCTTGCAAAGAATCCTAAAGTCCATGGAACAAGCAAGCAATGATCTAAGACTCCAAAAAGACTGTCACAAAATGGTTCCTGAAAAATAATCTTCACAGCAGAAGGTTCATGCCACTTGGCCTCTGATGGGGTGTCTCAGAAAAAGTCATCACTAGAACATATGCATCAACAACCAAGCTGAATCCTCCTCCTATTTCATTTTCTTGGTGCTGCCACTCAGAATTCAAACTGCTGACAATAAACTGCACCTGAGTGATCAGGGCCAGCCTTAGCTGAAATGGCACCCTAGGTGAAGTATTACTCAGGTGTCCCTTAAGCCCCACCCACACAATAATCATGTAAACCCGTATAAGCCACACTCACAGGTAGGTCACTCCCCAAGAAAGCCACTCTAGTCATTTCCTTCAATTATTTAAATGCATAGGAAGAAAAGATACACTGTAATGTAGTTAAACTGCAAGTGAAGGACGGCGGAATTTTCCTTTAATAAACCTGCTTTATCTTTTGCTCCTTCACACATATTTTACTATAAAAGTCATGTTCTCAGAAAATAGAAGCTTAAGTTAATTTAAACAGTTTAATGTGTACAAAGTCCATTTAGGCTGTATGCACAGATTTCCCCTCGTCCAGGGCCTTGGTGACTGTCTCAAAAAAGTCCACCAGGTTTAACAGGCACGATTTCCCTTTGAGAAATCCAAACTGAGTACGGTCAAGTGTTTGGAGATTACGTACATTTTTTTGATAAGGTCCATGATGATTCGCTCCATGGCCTCGCAGATAAGTCTAGTCAGGCTAATAGTTCTATACTTCCTGAGGTTAGTGGAAGCACCACCTTTGTGCGAGGAAATACTGGTGGTTGTTTTCCATTCAGCTGGTACGAAGCCTGTGCATAGACTACGACAGAAAAGAGTACCCAGTGGTGTTGCTAATTCATGTTGGAGCCCATGTAGGATGCAGCCTGGGATGTTATCAGGTCCCATAGATGCTGTGCTTTTGGCCTTATAAAGGGCATTTACTACCTGTTCTTTAGAGATATAAGGTAGGGGACAGGTGGAACGGATGTCACGGGGTGCATGTGGTGGGGACAGGGGAGTGAAGTTTTCACAGAACCTGTCAGCTAAAAGGTTAGCTGTGTTCACACACTCAGTATATGTGGTATCATTAACTGCCAGTTTTGTACAAATCTGGGCCTTTCCTTTTAGGGTACGGATGTAACTATAGAATGCCTTTTGGTTGTGCTTTGTTGAGGAAGCTACTTTGGACACACAGTTTGCTTTGGGAAGACTTCACAGGAAGTATTGTTTGCTTGTTTAAGCTGAGGAGGGAGTGTTTCCAGTTTAGGAGGGCTTGCTCCCTCTTATTCTTAGCAGGAGGCAAAGAAATATTCATCAGTTTATTTGTTACCTGCAGCTGTTTCCCTGGTAGACAAGCTGCTGCAGGGACACTTTTCAGTCATGATCGCAAGCATTTCATACACAAGATGCAGATAAAGTAGTGCAAAAAGTATAACACAGTATAAGAAATACACACACAATTGGAAACATTTTGCAATTAAGTATACAATAGTGTTTCTTAAACATATACAGAAAGGGGGAGCTTGAGTTTCATCAGCCCAATGATCATGCAATAATAATCAGTTATAGTATCACATAACAAGAAATCAACCTGTAGTACAAAAAAGATGTTAAGCAAAATCCTTTAATCATGACACTTATTGTTAAAGAGTGTTTAGCAAGACTTGCATAAAAAAAAAAAAGAAAAAAAAAAAGAGTTTGGCAATGTGACATGCCATTGGCAGAATGAGAACATTAAACTGCACTGCTTATAGCATCAACAGCTGCACAGAGTTGATTCTTTACTGTAATTACAGTTCTCCTACACTACTCAAAACAGCAGAAATGTTATCCTCTTCTGTAACTTTCAGTGAAAACTTAGAACAAAGTACCTGCATGGTGCATAAGCTAAAAGTTAACTTGTTTGTGTCTGCCGCTAAATCTTTTGTACATTACTTTCAATAATGAGGAAAAGAATTCTTCCATAAAACACTGCCTCATGTCTTCACAGACCAGCAATACATTTTCAGTATGTAATTTAGCCAATTCAGCCTACATTTGCTTACAACTTCAGCTTCCCAATAAATGCCACTTCTTGGGTGTAATAAAAACTGAAAATGGAAATTTGTATCATTAACCTTAAAAATGCATCACTAGTTAAACATCATTATATTTAAGAAGTTTCTGTCTACGTTACTAATTTTATTCCTGTCATGGTATGATGTTCTAAACAGTAGCGTGGTACTGATGTACTAAACAAAGTTCTAAAGTTATACTAGAGTACTCAACATCTCGCAATCAATAATGAAAACTAAACTTTACATTGAACTCTGCAAAATTTGCATCTGAATCCTCTATCTGATAGCCATCACTGCACTTTTTAACCACCTAATAAACTATGTGCTACAAGACTCAACATGAAGACAGTGCAAAAGTGACCATTTTTTCTGGTTCTGACAACATGAAGCAACCAATTTGTCCAGGTGACCATTTCTTACTAGCAAACTACCCAGTATCAGACAGCCAGTACTGCACAGGCAATCACCCAAAGTGGGAAGTCTGACAAACTTTGCACTCCGCACATATGAAAGACAAAATTGTTTAATACACTATAAAAACACCCATGTCTGAATGCCAGACACCAGATCTACAAACATATGCTGCTACACACTATCAAGCAAGGCCCAAGCCGCATGGCTGGATTGGTTATGCAGTAAAATGGGGGAGGAGAGACCTATCCCAGCAGTGGCTAAATTCCCAGCACCTCCCTCAGGCCGCCGGCCTGCCCCATATAGCCCGCAAAAGAAAGCGCAGTTGACTAGCTCACAGCTCAATAGGTCACCCTTTCTGTGGTTTATATTACCTGCCAGGCCCTGCGGAAAATGTTGGCAAATCATCTGCTTTAATTCCTACCGGCCCCACAGACTGACCCCTGCATCAACTCCACCCTAACTCCTTCCGATAACACCAAAAACAACTTACTAAGCGGAGGGGAGGAGGGGGAACAGAGCCTTTCTAAACCAAATGTCCAAATGTGTCGTGATGCACGCATGTTCATGTTTCTCCTTACAGCAGACTCTCATTGTAACGCGGAGTAAAGTTTTTTTTTTTTTTTAAAGCATCCTCGCCAACCTGCAGCTGTAAGTGGGAGGGCGCTCACCCCCTCCCCCATGGTTCCGACTTCCGGATACACTTAAGCAGGGCGCTGAGAAGAGTGCAAACGTTGTTAGTTCAAATAAATACATACATAAAAAAATACGTACATAAATTAAAACTGTGCCCTTTAAGAGGCTGGTCTGTATGGCGCCCTAGGCAGTCGCCTAGTTCGCCTATGCCTAAGGCCGGACATGGTTGACTCCATAAACTTTTTAGGTACCATTGAAGTTTCCTCATATGCAGTCTTGCATATGGAATTAGTAGGATGCAGGATGCCATGAAGCCCAGAGCCTGTAGAATTTGCGTTGCAGAAGACTGGGTTTTTGTTGCCATCAGTTTGAAGTAAGTAGTCAGTTGCCTTTGTTTGTCTGGCGTGAGGTAAGCCATCTGGGCAGTTGTATTCAAGCTTGCACCCAGGAATGTTATCTTTTGAGAGGGTACCAGTTGTGATTTCTTTTCATTTATTGTGTACCCTAGGCATGTTAGAAGCCTTTTCACAAATGCCAGGTGTCGTAGAAGAGTGTCCTTATTCTCTGCTTGAATGAGACAGTTGTCCAAGTAAGGATATATTTGAATACTTCTTTGTCTGCAAAATGCAATTACTGGTGCCAGGCACTTTGTAAAGACCCTGGGCGCAGTAGATAAACCAAAGAGCAGTGCAGAGAATTGGTAATGCATTAAGCCAGCCTTGAATCTGAGGTATCTTTTGCATGACTATCTTATTGGGACATGCAGGTATGCCTCTTTTAGGTCTAAAGTCACCAGCCAAGCATTCTTGCCCAGCATGGGCAGAAGCTGTTGCCAAGTGAACATTTTGAATTTTGAAATGTCCAGGTATGTCTTCAAAATCGATAAATCCAGTATTGGCCACCAGGCCTTGTCCTTTCTGGGTACCAAGAACAGTCTTGAGTAAAAACCTTGTCCCTTTTCCTGTTCTGGTACTGTCTGAATGGCCCCCATATCCATGAGGGGTGTAACGTGTTTCTGTGCCTCTGCCCATTGTTTTTTTGGCAGGTCTGGCCAACCATTTGTCATTGGCAGAGTGTGAAAATGGAATCTGTATCCCTGTGATACGATGTTTAGTACCCACTTGTCCTGGGTTATTAACTGCCAATTTTGAGCAAAAAGTGGCAGTTTTCCCCCTATGGGTGCTGCCAAAAGATAAGTGATTGGTGTAGGCAGAGGGAAGTCATTGGGATTGCTTTCTGTAGGTTTGCGCTTTATCTCCAGATTTGGAGGTGGATGCGCCCCATTGCTTTGACCTGTATGAGTCTTGAGCCTGGTACCTGGAACCCTTAGGGCGTCTGGATTTGCCCCTTTAAGCTCTGTCTCACACAGGAAAGGACCCATTTTTGTAGGCCAGTGTCTACTGAATCTAGGTAGCTGCACTTGTAAGAAATTTTTAACAGTTTGCATAGACTTTGCTTTGTCTTCCATTTTCTTTAAAACCTCTTCTGCCTTAATACCAAACAGAGAATCATGCTGTAAAGGTGCATCTAGCAGTTTAGCTTTAACATGATCAGGCAAATTTTGTTCCTTTAACCAGGCATGCCTCCTAATCACAGATCCAGTAACTGTGGCCCTGCAGGAGGCCTCTAAAGAATCAAAATCACATTGCAAAGTATGCTTTCCAACTTGTTCAGCTGCATGCAATAAATCCTGCAATTCCTCATTTTCTGTACATTCTGAAATCAACATAATTTTGTTTCAGCAATCCCGTAACATGTTATTGGTACTTAAGCATATGAAATTGACAGTTTAAGGCCCTGATTGCCAAGGTTGCAGATGTATAAACCTTTTTTCCCCATCTGTCCAGTGCCCTTGAATCTCTGTCGGAGGGGGTAGGGTTTTTTGCTGTTGAGGCCTTAACTCCCTTTGGACACTGTGAAATAGTTTCAGGATCAGCAGCAGGGTTTCTAAATAAAAAATTGTGACAGTCAGGGACCCTGTAATACCTGTCAGGCTTACTGGGAGCCAGAGGTAAGGAGTCAGGGGTCAGGCTTGACTCTGAAAACACATCATCCACAATGTCTAACACAGGGGGAATGGCTAAAGGCTTGTGCTGAGGGAGAAGAAGGAAATCCCTGAACCTCGTTTTTGATTCTGAGAAATCTTGACTGTCCCAGTGAAAATGCTCTTTCAAAGTATGCAAGGTTTCTCCAAATGAATAATCCTCAGGAGGAGATGCAGATGGAATAGACTCCTCAGCATCAGAATCCTCATAGGGAGGTAAAGATAATTCCTGATCAGAAGAGGAATCAGAAGAAACAGAAACCTGATCTGGAGATTCATAGTCAGTTTCTTGCCTAGGCCTCTTATCTGGAGGGGGATGGGTACCCCTGATCAAGGTAATAAGGTCTTCAGCCATTATGATCATCTGTTTTTTAGGCATAGAGGCCTGTGCACGTGGCTCAGGTGTCGGTCTTTTAGTTTTAGAAGGTGTCTTTGCCTTTGGTTTTGCAGCTTTCGTCGATTTGATATAAAAATGTTGAGGTCTGAATACACCCTCAGAAGCCGTGCCTGCTCAGTGGCTCCGGACCAATCCGAGGGAGATACATCCATCGGTCCAATACCTTGAGTATCTTGCAGCATGCCGGACTCCACATGGTTGTCGGTAGAGACCTGCAACCCGAAGGTAGCGGGTATCAGGGGCTGTGAAAGCGCCTCACTGAGTACCGGCGAACCGGCGACTGGCTTAGGAGAAGCTTCATCATCGGTTTTGGATCTCGACTGCCTTTCTCTGTCCTTTTCTTTGCATTTTTTATGTACTCTGGTAGTCGGATTGCTATCCGACAACATTTCTGGGTAGTTAAATCTGTTTCCAAAATACTTAGATGCAAAAATATACCGACGCTTAATAGTGCGTTGGTTAAATCTAGCACAAGACCGACAGCCAGGCATGTTGTGATCAGGGCCTAGGCAAGGAATACAGTATAAATGGAAATCCTTATGAGGTATTTGCTTCCCACAAGTAATTCAATTAACTTTTTCTGACATCGGTAAAAAGCAACAAAAAAGTTTCCCCAACGGGGTACTTAACTTTATTGAAGACTTTGGTTCTGAAACTCAAACGCGAATATTTCAGTAGTCTGCCGACCGGCATTTGCGAAATGCTTCTGCTTCGGGCACCGCACGGCAAGAAAGACTAAAGAAAATGGCATCGGCTGCATGTTTTATACCCCTGATGACCTGACGTCATGGAAGAGAAGACGGCAACTGACGCAGGAACCAAGACTTTGGAATTCAGGCTGACTGAGGGCAACCTGCCAGCAGATTACTCCAAATGTAATGACTGCAACAGTGAAACACGAAGAACATCTGAAAGGAAGTGAAATAATTTAATTCCACACACCTCCCATTTCCTAGCTGATCAGGTATTTCAACAGTGGCAGTGCATGTGTATACCATATGTGAGAAGAAACATTTCTGAGGGAAAACTTATTCCATGAATAAGTGCTCTAACATAAATAATTGTACAACATTAAGTATTAAATGTATGCAGTGTAGTGTTAAGTATGGGCACATAGTCCTGCATGTTTACTTCCAGAATTTCTAGGCATTAAATTTCTTCTACATCCCTTCGGAGCAGCCATGCCCCCCCCCCCACCCCAAGTAAACTGGGATAAAACACAGCTTTACAATTTTTTCAAGCTGCAGATATATAATTCTACTCTGTTCTAAGCATTGCTTTTGTCAAGCAGTGTCTTTTTATTTTAAAAAATATTTCACAGACAGAAGACACCTGTATAGCAGTTATCTGTGTGATAACTCACAGTATCTGTCTTCTGCACACCGAACTTGTCCAGGTGATCACCACTTGGTGATATGGGAGCTACTGCCTGCTCTCTAGGTCTAATATAACCCCACTCAGACTCTTCAATGCTGAAATAATTATAGCATCCTTAATCAATATAGTTTCACCTAGCTTATTTCACTTCCCACAAGGTACGACAAAAACTCTGCTAGATAGTTTGGATACTCTTTAATGCCCCAAATTTTCACAACAGCACATCATAAACAATATGTATTAATGTAAGTCATGCTAATATTCATGCATAAAGAACTCATCCATGCTAATGTTACTACTGTATTATTCTCAGATGATTTAAACCTCTGTATTAATTTAACCTTGTACTACTGTTCTCAACCACTAAACAGGTAAATATGCTTTACATCCTTCTCCAAGCTGCTGTTTAACTTTTGTTTAGTTTTTGCTATTTTGTATGTAAAATTTGCTTAGTTTGTTTCTGTTTCCACTATGTATTATACTTCATATTATGGAGCTTGTACTATGTATTATTGGAGCTTTTCTCACCGGGCCTCCACTGAAAATGGGCTGTTTCAGCCCAGTGGACATCCCCGGTCATCAAACTGGAAATAAATAAATAAATAAAAAACAGCATTGGTACAACCTTGCTTGTAATTTCACCTCCTTTAGTAAGGACTAAATCATCGCAGCACTAAAATAAATCAAAAGGTGAGCTCTTCAGACACTACCAATTGATGAAGCTGTATCTCTGTGCAACTCAATTTTCCTTAACATACTAAATGAACTAACCCCAATAAGAACCAAAAGAATTAAATCAAATCCAGTGCCCTGGCTTTCAAAAAGTAGTAAATTGATCATGAAAGTGAGGATTATAGCCTAAAAAAAATGTAAGTAGGTTAAAACCATAGCTGCCCATCAGTACCATATATGCCTCATTAACCTGTCTTACTAAACCTTTAGCGCAAGTAGACACACATTTCTTTCTTACTCTGTTAGCCCCCGAAACACTTCCACTCAAACCAGGACAAGTTTCTACAATCAAAAAACTGTTACTAACCTCAAAACCTACCACCCTTGGCCCTGATACCATCTGAGTACTTAAAAATTACTACTGATACCCTAACGTTTCCTCTCTTTCTCTCTCTATCTCTCTCTATGTCTCCCTCCCTCAACCCTCTCTATAATAATCAACTACTCTTATCACTAAAAGTTATGTCCCAACCGTATGGAAAAGGTGCTATATTCTTCCCCTCCACAAAGGTGGAAACACAAATGAGCTCTCAAACTTCAAACCTATAGCCATACTGCCTCCACTGTCAAACATTCTCAACTCCACAACATTCTTGTAGACAACTGCCCCCTTTTCCCTGTACAGCACAGTTTCCATCCTTTTCATAGTACATGTAAAGCTCTGTCTAGTTTCATAACATATGATGTGAAGTTGTTCTATCTCACCACTCTTTCTTAAAGATGGGTTCAGAGCCAATCCTCGGCTCCGAGTCGGCCAGCTATAAAGCTCAAGGTCTTCAGACAGCTCAAGGCCAATCCCTATCCCATGATGCATCTTGTGTTACCTAAGATCTAGTTTGCCGCTGCAACAGGTCACTGGTTTCTTCACAGCTCGGGCCAGTATAGTTTTTTTCTTCTAGAAAAAGTTTATCTTTATAAACTTTCATAATAGTTTTTCAATTTAATAACTTTCAGAACTATTAGAACTAGTGTGTAGTTTAACTTTTGATAGTCTTTTTATAGCCTTTTTGGCCTTCATTTATCAGGCCTTTAGTATCTATCTTCCCTTCTTTTGGTGTGCCTTTTTATAGCTTAGAAGAGTGTTAAGTAGTTTAGAAGTGTGTTTAGTAGAAATCTATAGATTATTAGAGTGTGTTTATACAACATTAGCAGTTAGATTCTATTTAGCATTATAGAGCCCATTTGTTTTTTTAAGGGCTGCTTACTATTTACGAAACTTGTGTGTTCATTGAATTTGTTGAGCACGTGTGTGTGTGTGTGTTTTGATTTGCATTTATTACAGGTTTTCTTGTGTGTATTTAGATATTTCTCATGGCTAACCAGGATAAGGAGAAACAACCCAAGTCTGGGTTTAAAAAAATGTCCAAAGTGTGGACAGAAAATGTCTGTGACTGATGGTCATGTTAATTGAGTGTACTGTTTGGGTGTTTTGCACTTGCAAGAGAGTTTCTCCATCTGCCATTCTTTTAGTAGCCGTGTACTACATGAAAGAAAAAGAAAGTTAATTGACAGAGAGCTATTAAAATCATCCTTTCGAAAAGCTTTGGGCGATCATGATAAAGCTAGTAAATCCCCCAAATCTTCCAAGTCCTCTAAGTCTTCATCATCGAAACAGAGAGTTGTGGATCCGACAAAATCAAAAAAACCTTCGACATCGGCTCCACAGCCTTCGGAGCCAAGCATCTTATCCTTTCAGAGCCGGTCCCCAGTCCTGGAACCGGTGTCCGCAGTACTGAAGTCACCAATCTTACAATCAGTACCACCCTCAATCCATTCATCTCGGTCCTCGATAAGCCTATCTGATTTGGATGTGGATCGTGTGGTGCAAAAGTTGTTACAGGCACCAGCGTTTGCAAAATTCTTATTGGTTCCAACCCAAGTGGTTTTGGAACCGAAAAGTGTTTCTCCATCTACTTCTTTTCCTCCTCCAAGCCATACCAGTCCTTCGGAACCAGAGGAGTTGGACCTGATGATTGTGGAGCCTTTGGAACTGACGCCTGCTCCAGTGCCATCGGTTCCAATTACTCAGACTTCCTCAGTGCCCATCGATGAGTCTAGGTGCCGACACTTCCCAGTCGGGTCCGGGGATGATAGTCGGACCAACCTTTCTGTTCAACTTTATCTCTTGAGGCTTCGGCTCCTACCTCTGAATCGGAGCCCACTGTTCTTGTGCTGAGGGAATCATCTGATCTGATGTTGTTAATCTTCATTTATTCCTTACTCATGGGATTCAGTTCCGACCTCGGAACCAAGCCAGCCTTTTTTTCAAGCTTGCATCAACCACAAACCTCTCGAGCTAAGATTTTACCCATCATGCCCTTCTCCCTGTTACCTCAGATCTAGTTTTCCACATTGCTGTTCAGCCGTGTCGAGCCATTCCTCTCCAGCTAAGTGTATATTTTGATCATTTTTTGATTTTTTTCTCACAGAATTCTTAATTTTTCGACTTTATTAAGTCGTATCTTCTTTTTCATTATTACCTGTACCTTTTTGGTATCTTCTACTACCTTTGTTGGTAGTCTTTCCTTGCCCTCATTTGGGCCTTGCTGCAGTGTGTGTGTGTACCTAGTTTTTGAATATTTTGTGGATATAATGCCTGAGAAGAAAGGGAGTCTAGGCTTTAAGAGGTGTTCGGAGTGCGGACACAAACTGCCTCACTCTGACACGCATGACTTGTGTATTTACTGTTTGGGCATGCCTCATCTCTCAGTGAAGCCACCCTGTCAGATTTGTAAAGGTTTTTCTGCCAGGACTTTTAACGAACGTAAAAATAAACTAGTACTAAAGGGTCTCCTTAAGACCTCTTTCTTCTAGGCTATTTCTGGGTCACAGGAATCTTCTCCTTTCAAACAACATAAAAGGTCTAAGTCTCTTCCATCGTCTCCCTCTGGAGACCCTAAGGAATTGAAACATAAAAAGGCTAAATTGTCAGAGTCATCGGTGCCAGCTGCTGCTTCGGCACCGACTCACTTGACTCTGTCTCCAATTACATTACATGTTGTTTCAGGGAGTGATAGAACACTCCCTCCTTCCCAAAGTGGTTTTAGTTCAAGGATGTTTTTACTTCAAAAGGAGGAAGATGCTTGGAGACCAGTTTTGGATCTTTCTTCTTAGACCTGCTTGTGATTGTGACTAAGTTCAAAATTATGTTTGTTCACAATGTGTCCCATCTTCTTCCTCTTTCTGGTTTCGTGGTAACTATATTTAAAAGGTGCTTATCTCATTCTTTTTCATCCATACTTCAGCCATTTCTTAAGATTTGTGTGTCTGGATCAGTTTATTAGCTCCCTTCTTTAAACTTTGGACTATCCACTGTATCAAGAGAGTTCACTAAATGGTTAACTGCAGTTATAACTCATTGCAGTCTACAAGGTACCCCTTTTCTGTTTTCCATATTCAGTAGACCTACTCATTTTTGCAGACTCTATTTTCAACAAACCGGGAGTCTCTGACTTGGGTGAGAGATCCCTTACAGAAGCTGGGGTTACAGTAGAATATTCAAAACTCCTTTTTGCCTCCTTCACACAGGATTGTTTTCTTGGGGTGTCAGCTGGACACCTCAGTTCAAAGAGCTTTTTTTCATAAGAAACCATAGATCTTTATCAGATCATTATCTAAGGTTCTCCACTCAGATGTTGGTAACTGTGATGGAATTCTTCAAGATTGTGGGTTTCATGGCATCTATGATTCTAATGCTATCCCTGAAAAGACTCCACATGAGCAAGATAAATTGTATCTGAAGTATATTTGTTCTCAGCATCAACATCCCTTCCCTTTTTAAATTCCACTGTTGGAGTTTGTCAACAGAAAAATTACTTGATGGATACAGCAAATACCGCTAAATTTGGGTCTCCCCTTATCCCTCCCTATTCCAAAGCAGTCAGTCACCACAGATGTCTAAGACTTGCTTGGGGAGTAGTTTCAGGAGGGATAATAGCACAAGTTGTATGGGACAACTAGGACAGATGCAAGCACATACATATGAATAGGATGATTGCCAAGGCACTCAACTCTCTGAATCATCTTTGGTCCCCAGGAACTCTTCATGTTGTTTCAGACAATGCCACAATCATGTGGTACATCTTCAAACTCTCAGGTCGTACCCCCTTTCCAGGCTAGCTATGTTAGTTCGGGATTTAGCTTCACAGCACAGTCTCACTCTGCAGGGATCCTTCATTCCATCAGAGCAGTCTTGTGTAGCAGATAAGATGAACAGGACAGGGCAGACCTTAACATATGCAAACCAGATCAAGAGGTCTTCGAAGATTTGATCTATCTGTGGAGAGTTCCTCTAGTAAACCCATTTGCCTCCTCTCTAAATAATCAGCTGGCAAGATTCTGCTCCAGAACAATGTGCTAGAAGGCCTGGAAGACAGATGCCTTTTTCTTTTTCTTTGACAGGAATGTTCCTGTATACTTTTCCACCATTTCTGCTGATATCCAGGGTACTTCTGAAGATTCAGAAATAATCCCCCAAGATCCTTATGATCTCTATGATGACTCATTTTCTGGCCTAGACAGCAGTGGCTCTTCCTTCTTTTGGAAATGATCCACAGGCATTTTACCAAAAGCTTTCTTACAGAATGGATCTGCTCACATGAGATCAGGGGTGTTTGATACACCCCAATAGCAGTCTTCTTCAACTGACTGCCTGGATGATATGGTCTTATTTTCCTTTAGGCACCTGTTTTCGGAGGATGCACAACAGGTACTACTGGAGGGAAGAAAACCTGCTACTAGAAAATCATGTATTAGCAAATGGAAAAGATTTTCTAGTTGGTGCCAGCAACAACATAACTGGCACCCATTTAGGGCTAGTTGTTCTCTGTTTTTATAATATTTGTGTGAGTTACTTTAGTATGGCCTTTCCTACTCCTCCATCAAGATTCAGTTATTGGCCATTTCAGCATGTCTGCCCATGGATCCCCCTCTTTCGATGTTTTCACATGTCAAAATGTTTTTGAAAGGAGCTTCAGTTAAGAAAAGTCACAAAAAACAGAGGCCCCTTCTTCGAATCTTAATGTTTTGTTAGAGGAGCAAGCACTTTGAGCCAGCTAATCTGTCTGACATGAGGTTCTTAACATGAAAAACAGTTCTGATTATTCTGATCTCTGCAAGAAAAATACCTGAGTTGCTAGCTCTTATGATGTGTCAACCCTATCTCATTTTCCACAGAGACAAGGTTTCTTTGAGAACTAATTTGTCTTTTTTGCCTAAAGTGGTATCCAAGTTTGCTTTAAGCCACAGTATCCATTGTGACACCCGTGCACTGACCCAGTAATCAAGGAGCCTCAATCCTCACCACTAACACCAGTGAGGGATGTGCACATTGTGAGGATAACAAGTACACACACACAGTAAAGTACAATTTCCCTTAAGAGCACACAGCGATCACAGTCAGTCTGGGGCTGTTTTTTCCCTTTCTCTCCAGATCCCCAATAAGACTCCCACAGCTATAGGGTTAAGATCTCAGCCAAGTGGTCAAGCAAAAACCTCCAGCACCCTCTCTGTCCAATTCTACTGTGCAGTGTTACTATTATCCAAGTGGTAAGTGTGACTGAGACTTGAAGGCTATTTAGGAGTGGCTTAGGAGTGGCTTCTACAGTATCACCAAATACATGCAAGTACTCTAAGAGCTTATATATCTCTACACAAAACCAGCCACCATTAAAAGGTTTAAAAATATTTAATAAGTAATACAAACACAAGACAAGAGCTCAGAGTCACAGGAAGTACTTTAAAATAACAAAGTAGGACAGTCTCACATAAATATAGAAAATATCAACACTAATCTTGCTATATTCCTATCTGTCTGTAAGAGAAACTATGTTCTAAGTAACTTACTTGCGGAGCAAGGCAAAGTGCTGGTGAGTTGTTAACGGGTCTGAAGACAAATACAAAATGTAATGACTTTCTCTGAGAGATGGTTCTTAAATTAATAATGCACATTAGTGCTGGGTTAGCTAGATGACATGAGTCTTTTCACCTCTGCATTAGTTCCCAGGCTAGCAGGAGCTTCAAATTTAAAAGGTGTCTGTGAAAAATACTTATCTGTCAGATGCTGACAATTCTCTCTCTTTGAAGCTTGCCTAAAGCTGAATGTCATGAAACAATTACCTTGGAAACCTGTAATTACCTCTGTTTTCAGACAATAGAAATAAGCCCCTAGCCTAGACATCCTGTCTCTTAGCTTGAGATAAACTGGCTTTATAACACATTGTAAAATTCTTTACTTGTCAGCTTATTTTCTTAGAGTTTTGCAAGTTAACTCTGTATGTCCCAGTTTCTGCTATGAAACCATACATTTGCATTGACATATAGTTTATACACATTTCTGCTCTTTTCCGGCCAGGTGCACTGTGGTTACATTTCTGAAGCTCAGAACATAGCATAGTTTAATCATAACATATAGTTCTGTTACATTTGTAAAATAAGTCTGTGCATCATATTAATATTTACAAATGACATATAATTATTTACAAAATTCTATCTATTTGGGCTGGCAACCTTCACATCCATTACCTCATTTTCTTAACTGATCTTAAAATAAGAGAGAAAAGATACTCCATATCTTGGGTGTCCAGTGGCAAACCTAAATTTTTCAGATTATCGGATGTGTTGTTCTTTTCTCTTGAAGGTGTCAATAGAGACTATTTTCAAATGGTCTTCTAAGCCTATGATCGTTTTTATAATGATTACTATAAAATTTTTCTAGGCAGGGTCAAGTCCACTTTACCAGGGCCTTGGCTTCATCTATTGCTTTTAGGAAAGGATTGGATTCTAGAAGAAGTTTAGAAGATGCAACTTTATCCTCTGCACATACTTTTACAAAGCACTGTAAGCTGGATTCATTCTCAAGGTCTACATCAGGCTTTGCAAGGACCATTCTCCAGGGGCTGTGCGACACTTTTCCTTCCACCTCCCAAATGTAGTAAGTTAGGGTAATCTACCCATATAGCTAAGGCTACTTGTACTGCAGCAGTCATCAATAAGTTTTGTAAGTAAATTTACCATAATAGTAGATGCTCAAATGATCACTGCAGCAGTAGTCACTCCCTCCCTACATCCCCCATATATTTTGGTGTGTTGTTCATGCCAATTTTTGGTTGTTTATTTTTTGCTTACATTGTCTTTGCAGGGCTCATTCTTTCTCTTTCTGTTGGCAGGAAAGCTCTGAAGGGCTTGTCTCTCAAACTTGTCCCTAAGTTAGCTCAGCTTGAACTGCCTAACAGTATGGGCATGTGGAAGATCCTGTGAAGCTTTGGAAGCTGGCCAGCTGTTGGTATCCTTGGCAGGATAAGGTACTGCAGCAGTGATCATTCGAACATTTGCTGTTATGGTAATTTTGCTTACATAACAGTACTTTTTGTATGGAGGTCCTGCAATATACATTTCTCCCCTTCCTTGAAATTTTCCACAGTTTCTCAGAAATTTCCTTGCAGTTTTGGCACTATTTTTCATAGTGTTCCTGTCACAGTGGATATGAGGCTTTTCAAGAAGAATTGTTAACTAAAAAATAAAGTTAGAAGAAAGAGCACAATGGGAAAATTTAAGATTTTTTGCTGTACAAGAGGAACTGGAAGGAATAGACTGCTAAATGCCTTTATTTTTATGAAAGTGCAAATAAGCAAATATAAATAAAAAATAAACAAACACAGTTGGACAAACCCAGTAAACAAAAGGAAAATATTCTCTTTGATTGCATATGGGAGAGGGGTGTACTGTACAAGTATCCTGTAGTCAGCAACTTGATCCTCTGTTCATAGGTTCACAGGTGTTTACTAGGCTAACAGCCACAGGGCTTTTTTGACCCTAGCCATGCATTCCAAATCTCTGACAAGTTCTGATACCCTTGGTAAGTGTAAGCAATGGGTCTGGGAGATGAACCATGTACATGTTACCTGTGTCCTTTAGAAACATAGGTGCCAAACCAGGGATGAATTTCTGGTTTCCCATCAAACTGTCCAAGCTGCAGTTGAATTGGGTTAGGGAGAAACTCTGCTGCCCATGAATGGGGAGCCTGTTCCATAGACGGGATAGTCTCTGCGATACATACCTATCTCTCCAGTAGGTTCTATTTATGTCACAGGCAATGTTTAATTCTTTAAAATGGGTAAGTCTGTTGATGTTTGTTTTGTGGATATGCAGGAGGTCCATCAGAGTAGGGTCTGACAAGGCCCTGTATGCCTGGCATAGAGCTCCACTCAAAAGCCTGTAGGGGACAGAATACAGGGATAGGGCCTTGTGGTGGTCTGCATAGGACATTTTACTTACACCCTGTATTCTTTTAGTGAAGAACCTCTGTGGACATTCCAATTGCTGGATATGCCTGGTTAGGCGCATACCAAAGCGGGCATTGTACTCAGTGATAGGTCTGATATTGGCCGAATACAGTTGAACAATGACTTCCTTGGGCTTAGATGCCATGCCTTTGTTTATAGGTTGTGCAACACAGAATGATTTCCTCAGCACTGTAGACACGTGATAGTCAAACGCTAGATTATTATCTATCTCCCTGACTAGTGGGTCAGCTCTAAGGGGTGTGTTGTCAATATAATAGCTACTAGGGATGGATGCCTTCCCAAAGGATACTATTATGCATTTTTTGGCATTTAGTTTTAATCCATAGCTCTGACACCAGTTGTTTGTGTGTGTCAGCCCCTTCTGAAGAACATTGGTGTCAGTGTGAGATTCAATGACAGCTCCTAATTTGCAGTCATTTGCAAATTTAGTCAACCAGAGACCACTGACATTAGCCTTGACTTCTGAGAAGTAAATGCCAAAAAGCAGTCCAAGGACTGATCCCTGAGGGATTCCACTTGTGACTGGCCTCTTTGTAGAGGTGGAATCCCCAATTCTAACTTCCTGGGTCCTGTGAGCCAGTTGGCTATCCACCAGGTGACATATGGGTTTGTACCTAACCTCTTGAGTTTGTCGACAATGCCCGAGTGGGGTATTGTGTCAAATGCCTTAGCCAGGTCAAGGTAAGCAGTGTGAAAGATTTTGCCCTCATCCATTGCTTTGGTGTCCTTCTCAAAGAAGTCCGCCAGGTTGAGTAGGCATGATATGCCTTTGACGAAAGCAGACTGGGTTGGGTCCAGTGTCTGGAGGTTTACTATATTTCTATTGATCATCTCCATGATAATTTGTTCCATGGCTTTACATATAAGACTAGTGAGACTTATTGGTCTGTAGTTTCCAGGGTCTGTAGATGGCTCACCTTTGTGTAGAGGGATGACGCTTGCCTTTCTCCATTTGTGAGGCACGAAACCTATTTGCAGGCTACAGTTAAATAGTAATTCCAGAGGCCCTGACAGGTCATGTTTCATATTATTTAGAAGGCATCCTGGGATATTATCTAGGCCTGTTGATGTAGTGTTCTTGGTCTTAGAGAAAGCATTAAGGACCTGTTCCCTAGTGATAGTAGAGGGATTTATATTTGATATTTCCTGAGGGAAGGTCGAGGAGGAAAGAGGGAAAAAGTTGGAGCTGAATTTGTCAGCCAGGAGGTTTGCTATATCTTCTGGCTCAGTATAGGTGGTGCCATTTACAATGAGCTCTGCACACAATTGTGTATTGCCTTTGAGGTTGTGGATGTAGCTAAAAAGTGCTTTGTGGTTGTCCTTGGCCTGGGAGGCCAAACTTACCTAAAATTTGGCTTTGGTAGACTTTGTCCTCTTGAGTCCTACCTTCACAAAGCACTACAAGTTTGATTCCTTCTCTAGGTCCTGGACAGGTTTTGCTAGGATCATTCTCCAGGGACTTCTGGACCCTTATTCTTCCTCCTCCCTGGTAGGGTAAGCACGGTGACTCTACCCTTAGGCTACTGCAGCAGTGAGAATGAAGAACATAGTATAACTGTGTAATTCCTACCTACCCATAACAGTAGATATATCAATTTCTTCGCTGCTGCAGTAACAGTATGCACACACTATCCCCCTTTGTAGATATTTGAGGTTGGGCACAACCTCCTTTGTTACTGTTGTTGTTTGGGTGATTTTTATAGTGATTATCAATTGTTAGTTTTTGGCTCAGGGCTCAAGTTGAATCCAGTTTCCTTTCTCAGGGCAGTGCAATCCTTAAGAGTTACCTCATTATGGTTGCTGATATACTTCCCTCCAAAATGGTGCAGCCTATCAACAGCCAGAGTGAGTGAGAGAGAGGCGGGGGATTTAGAGCTTTGGCAAGCTAGCTGGGCACTCTGTCCTTGGCAGGAAACTACCATAGGCTATTGCAGCAATGAAGACATTTGAACATCTCCTGTTATTGGTAAGTAGGACTTGCAGAATGTACTTTTCCCGTCCTAACTAAAAGTGACCTGTTTTTAATAAGCATATTTGTATAGTGGAAAACCTATTTGACGTCCCATCCAAAAGGAGATACTGACAACCCAGCTAGCTGGAGTTTTGTAAATATTTATACGCCATTTGTGAATATTAACATGATTTATATAGAAGTGTAACAAAAGGAAATACTGCTAGCACAGCTGTCTGGAATTTTTTACATTATATGTCATGTATGAATATTAACATGATTCATATGCTTCTGTTACCAATGTATTAGAACTGTATGTTATGTGTGTATCAAACTGCTGGTACAGAAGTGTGTGTTGGAAAGGGTTTGTAACGTACTGAGCTAAAAAATGTAACCACAACATACCCTACTGGAAAAGAAGAGAAATGTACATACACTATTGTAACTGTTTAAATGTATATATTTTAACAATGGAAACTGGGACACAAGAGGTTAACTTCAGAAAAATATCTGAAATTAAATTACTTTATAGCTATCTTTCAGTTTCAGTGTAGTAACAGACATAGTGTCTAGAATTAAACGTTTTCTGTATTATCTTGGAAGTATTTTATTGTTTTGTGACTTCCATTTGCCAAAGATCTGAGGTCTGTGGATTTTCACAGGTATATGCTAAATGTTACCAGATGCATCAGTGGGGGTTTTCACCTTGGACAGAGTCAGATGACAAGAAATGATGTAATTCTGCAAGCTATCCCAGCAGTAATATTTGAGATATTAATTTAAGAACGCTCTGTAAGTTAGTCTAGGGAACAGTATAATTCTCTTACATGCAGTCAGGAATATAGCAAAGCTTACGTTAGAAGTTTTTATTTATTTGTTTGAGACTGTCCTGCAATGTTGTTTTAATTTTAATTGTTTTTTTTTATTTTAAATTTAATTGTTTTATTTTCTGTAATTTTGAACTCTAATATTGCTATTTTTTTATTTATTGTCATGTGTTAACTGGTTTGATCCAACTGAGACAAAGGCTCATTTTCAGTGGAGACCTAATGAGAAAAGCCCCAATTACAATTACAGACATGCCAAAAAAAAAAAAAAAACAGTAATGAATACAAAGACTAAAAATTACAGTAGTAATATTGGCAAGAAACATTTACATAAAATGAAATTAACAAAGACAATATTTTTATATACAAGTTTCAAAAAACCCAATACAATAGTGGCAGGATAATCCCTGAGTAGGAATATTTACAAGAACCTGATTGTAGATATACTGTAAAGAAGAGCAAGAAGGAAAGGTGGATAAAAAGAGAGAAAAACTTGAGTAATCAAAAGTAGAATTTAGGAAGAAATCAGAGATCAGGTCGGAGCTTGGCAAGGGCAGGGCCAGGTCTTAAGAAGGTAGTGTTTGAGTTGTAGTTTGAAATGGAACTTATGGGGGAATACTTCTTATTTTAAGTGGAAGGGAGTTCCAGGTGTGATCTACAGAGTATTTATATATGGACTTACCAATATTTTTTGACGGTTTGTAAATGTCAAGAAGATGTTTGTCAGATGTACAGAGTTGACGTTGGGGGTTATATAGAGATACAGTATTAGAGATGGAGGGACAGGAAGTAGGATTATAAAGAACTGAGTGTGTGATATGCAGTTGAGAAATAAACAATTGTTTAGGGAATTCAGGCCTTTGTAATGATGTAAGGGCGAGGCAGTGGTGGGATTTGTAAGGGAGATTAGAGGCAGATCTAGCTGTTTTATTGTATGTTTGCTCTAGTTTAGAGAGAAGTGAAGAGTGAAGGTTAGTAAAAACTGCAGCTGCATACAAAAGACAGGATAATAGGCGAGACAGGGCCAGTGAGGGTTTGATGGAAGGTGAAAGCATTTTGTGATTACAGTACAGGAAACCAAGTTTTTGGTGTTTTTTTTCTTTCTTTATGCAGTGTTGGATATGTATGTTGAATTTTAATTCATTGTCAATTATAACACCAAGTAATTTAGTATGGGGTTCTGTTCTGATAGTGGTGGTGTTGAGGGAGGTATTAGAAAAACGGGATTTGTGTGCTGCCAGTATTTTAGGAAGGAAAAGTAGAAGTTTAGTTTTTTTTTTGGATTTAGAATTAGTTGATTATCAGTGAACCAGGTTTCGATGGATGTAAAAGTGTCTTGGGTAAGAGCAAGGAGTTCTGGGATGCTGTGAGCAATGGTAATAAGGGTACCATCGTCGGCGTATTGTAAGAGTGCAGAGATGTTGGTATCAGAGCATAAACTGTTAGCAAAAATACTGAACAAGAGCGGACCCAATATAGAGCCTTGGGGGACACCAGTGTTAACAGGAAGAAATGGGGAGGTGACAGTTTTCCAGCGTATAGATTATTATTCTATTCACCCTTAAGTATTTTCTTGTTCTTTTATTATTTATTATTAAATAGATTTAAACCTTTCATTGTGGTTGATATTTGTGAGACATATTTACGTTCTAAGAGTGCTTGCATATTTATCTGGTGACACTATGTAGGCCAGTCCTAATAGCCTTGCTCTTGGTCAAACTACCATTTGTATTAACAGTAACATTATACAGTAAAATTGGACACCCTTTGTTAAGGGCCTTAAAATAGCCGATAAGGAGTGACTGGTGGCAGGGGAAACTACCTTATAGTCTGGGCAGAAGGAGGCATAGCTAGTAAACCTGTGCCAGCCTTTCTCAGGTGTGTGTGTGTGTGTGTGTGTGTGTGTGTGTGTGTGTGTGTGTGTGTGTGTGTGTGTGTGTGTGTGTGTGTGTGTCTGTGTAAATCAAACCTCAGAGTGCGTGTGTGTGTGTGTGTGTGTGTGTGTGTGTGTGTGTGTGTGTGTGTGTGTGTGTGTGTGTGTGTGTGTGTGTGAGCTACTTGGGCAGGGAGTCGAAGCACTGGTTGTACAGTGAAGGTGCTGGAGGTCTTGGCTTGGTCACTCAGCTGAGATCTCAACTCTATAGCTGTGCCACTGGGGGGGGGGGTCTTATTGAGGATCTGGAGAAAGAGGGAGAAGCCAGCCCCGGACCAACTATGCTATCTCTGTGCTCTTAAGGGAAATTGTACTTGATGCAGAGAGCTGCATCTGGAAATACTGTGTGTTTGACCTCCTCCCAATGTAAGTCCCCACTGGTGGTAGTGGTGAGGATGGAGGCTCCTTGATTACTGTTGCCATTGTGGGGCATCACCCCCCCCCATGCTGATGACCTGTGATTTCAGCCATAGCCTGCCCTCCTCCTCATTCAGACTGTGTCCTTGCCCTGTTGACCTCGGACTATTGGTAACATTAGGTTACAGTAACACTTGACTCACCTAACTAAAATCTGAGGGTAATGCTTCTCAGTGCCAGAGGTCTAAACCTCAAAATGCACGCACTCGAGGCATTCCTCAGTATGGAGAAAAATCGATATATGTGCAGTAACAGAAACCTGGTTTAAGGCTCCAGAGAGCACCCCAGCACTACCAGGTTACAACTCATACCATACATTTCGGCCTCAGAACCCGGACCAAAATACAAAAGGCAGGGGAGTATCCATATTCATCAAGGATACCCACACCTCCAGGTTAGTGGCACAGCACAATGTTTCAGAGATTATCCATGTGCAACTAACAACGGGCAAAACTGCAATTCAAATTCTAGCTTGCTACAGATCACCCGCCATGTCCCAGGACCCCCATTCCACATTTCTGGAAATACTGGGAAACATAAAGGTCCTACCAGGTCAACCCCTCGCTGGTTAGATCTGACCATAAACAAATCACTCTGGATATCCACATTCCACCCCCACCCCCAGACAAGGAAACCACCATGAAAAACTTTTCAAAAGCAAACTTCACATTACTTATGACCGAGGTGGAAAGTTTCAAAGCCCCCATGCTAAAGGATAACGCTGTCCAAGCTGCAAAATCCTTTACTAATGCATTCTACGGGCACCTACAAGAATGCATGGATCATGCTATCCCAAGCAAAACCAAGACTCACTCCTCCAAGAAAAGGACACCAGTATGGTGGACCCCTGCCATAAACAAGCTGTACAATAGAAGGAGGAAACTAGTACAGAAAAGAATAAAATCACAAGAAGGGAAGACACCCCTGATCAGTATCAGCAAGAAACTATGATCCCTCATAAAATCGTCCAAGGTGAGCTTCGAAGGAAAAATTGCCAAGGACTCCAAAGATAACCACAAGGCATTCTTTAGCTATGTCAAGAATCTAAGTGGCAATGCTCAGATCTACTCGGTGTTAGTGCAGAATGGCACAAAATATACTGAACCAGCTGATATTGCCAACATCCTGGCAGACAAGTTCAGTGCAAACCTCACCCCCCCCCTCTCACCCCCAAAAGGGCCCATAACCATACCAGAAGAATGTAGAGCCACTGAAATCACAGACACTCAGGTTAAAACAGCCCTCTCCAAATCCAAAAACACAGCATCAATGGTACCGGACGGTGTCTCAGGCTGCATCCTACATGAGTTCCAAGATGAACTAACCCCTCACCTAAACACACTGTTCAAACTCAGCCTCTCCACAGGTACGTACCCGTAGAGTGGCGCACAGCAACGGTTATTCACAAAGGTGGAGCCACAACAGACCCCGGGAACAATCGCCCTATAAGTCTGACTAGCTTGGTCTGCAAGGCTGTGGAGCGCATCATCGTGGAACTCATTAACAGTGACATTGGGAACCTGCAAACACTGGACCCTACCCAGTTCGGCTTTGTTAAGGGCAGATCATGCCTCCTAAAGCTGGTGGACTTCTTTGAGACAGTTACCAAGGGTATAGACTAGGGAAAGGTGGTACGCACAGCCTACCTAGACCTCACAAAGACCTTCAACACCATTCCCCATTCTGGTATTATAGACAAGCTCACCAGCCTGAACATAAACCCCTATGTCACAAGATGGGTTGCCAATTGGCTCACGGACAGAACCCACATGGTGAGAGTTGCAGGAGCTAGGTCTGACTCTAAACCGGTTGCAAGTGGCGTTCCCCAGGGCTCAGTCCTAGCGCCCCTCCTGTTCGGCATATACTTCTCAGAGGTACAGGAAAGCACAGGAGGACTATGGCTGACCAAGTTCACAGATGACTGCAAGCTAGGGGCTATAATTGACTCTCTGGCTGACACACACATCCTCCAAAAGGGTCTCACTGAGACGGTTACCTGGTGTCAAAATCATGGCCTCAAGCTAAATGCCAAAAAGTGCATAGTCTTCCCCTTTGGAAAAAACAAAGTACCCACAAACTACCACATAGGTAGTAGTAGTCCCCTAAATACGGAAAACGTAATAAGGGATCTGGGGACCCAAGTAGACAGTAATCTCTCCTTTGATAATCACATTGCCAAAGTGGTTAGAAAATCCTTCTATGTGGCCCACCTAATCACAAAAGGGTTTGCATCCAGATCAAAAGAGGTAATTGGGCCCCTCTACTCATCACTCATCAGACTCATCTTAGAGTACAACGCCCCATTTGGGATGTACCTTACAAGACACTTGCAACAGCTGAAAAGACCACAGAAGGACCTTACCAAGAGGATCACGGGCCTCAAATAGATGCCCTATGCAGCTCGACTGAAGAAACTCCGGCTGTACTCGGTTACATACCGCCTACTCAGAGTTGATCTCTGCCTGACATACAAGGCCATGTCCAACCCAGAATTGATGGATATGCTCCACCTAAAGAAAACCTTATCCCCTCGAGCCACACGCTCTAGGGATGTGAACTTCACCACAACAATAAATAGGATGTGCTGGAGGGATAGATTCCTGTACCAGAGACTTCCCATGCGTTGGAACAAGATTCCAGTCTACATTAGGCAGAGCTCCTCGCTAACACTCTTCAAAAGAAACCTTGACGAGTGGATGGGAAACAGAAAGTTTACCACGGGGATCACTTCAGTGGCTCTGCTGGACAGAGGTACAGGGAACTAATCTACAGGGGGGGTGGCGAAAGCCAAAACATTCTGGCTAGGTTTATAAATGCCTTTGGGCAGATAGCTTAGTACCTACCTATGAACCTAACAGCACTAGCTACTGTGCCTCCATCCTATATAAATACATGCTGTCCTGTTTACAGGTGTAATTTTGCCTTATTTTTTAATTAATTGGTGAGCACTTTTTATTATTACAAAAATATAGATCTGAAGTAGTTACTTCATTTGCTCTGCAACCTGTGGGTATCGGATCCGATCTCGGATCCGAGCCGGCAGCTTTCCAAGCTACAAGATCCGAGCTCCTAGCTCCTCCCCCTACCCATAATCCCCTGCTATGTGCTACATTACCTCAGATCGTTTTTTGCCACGGCTGAAGCAGCTACTTTTGAAGAGCTCCTTGGCTTTTTGGTGAGATTGAACCTTTTTCTTCTTTTTGTAAAAAAAAAAAAAATCTTTTTCTTGTGTGAGAGTGTTCAGTTTTTTCTGGGTTAGTTAGCGAAAGTGTAGTTAGTTAGATACCTTTGTTCACCCTTTCTAACTAGTTTTTTCTGTTAGTTCCCGCCTTTCACCCTCCCCCCTCTTAGTGTTTGGGTGTGTTTTGGTGAGAGTGGTGTTATGGCTGAAGGTCCTAAGGCGGTGTTCTCAAAATGTACTGAGTGTGGCCATAAGCTTTCACCGGCAGATGGCCACACTCAGTGCATTTTATGCATGGGGGCAGCCCATTTGTCATCGGCCTGCACAATCTGCGCGGCCTTTAATCCCCGAGCTATTAGGGTAGGAAGAACAAGCTGATCCTGGCGGGCTTGTCACCTCAGGAATCAGCTTCTTCTTCCTCCCCCTCTCAGGCACAGGCTGTCTCCACAGCCCTCGTGCCTTCTGGGCCCCCGACTCAACCTGGGACTCAACCTCCCTCTTTGGGTTTGAGTTCGGGGGATTCAGGTACCTCCACTACGGTGGAAAAAAGACACAAAGACAAGGAAAATAAGTCCCACAAAAGGCGGGCTGAGGCTCAACCCTCAGCCCCGCCATCTAAGCTGACTAGGTCTCCCTCGAGGGGCTACGGATCCTCCCCCTCTCGGCTCTGTTCACCTCGTTTTTCTCCGGAGCTGGAGGAGGAGGATCGGTCTCCCTCGAGGTCGTCGAGGCGACCCTCCCGGCCCGCCTCGACGACTTCTTCAAGATCAACCAGAAGCCTCACTGAAGCAGATATGGATCGGATGATGCGCCGATTCATCCAGACCCAAATGCAGATGGGGATGCTCTTGCCTCCCCCCCTCTGGGGGGGAGCGCGGCCCCCATATTTGCTCCGATTACTCCTTCTCTGACCCGTTTTCGGGTCTCGGAGTTATCGGATCCAGGCCCTTTCGGAACCGAGGATTTGTCGGCGCCGATAGCTCCGGTCGCTTCGACGCCGGCTGTGCCTTCGAGTCTGTCGGATCTGAGCTCTCGGGGCCGAGGGCTGAGCATCGGATCCGGGGGAGCTGGTGTGTCTTTGGCTCCGTTGGGTTCGGAGCACACCTCTCTCTCGTCTCCGGCTGCATCGGCTCCGACCCCGATCCCTACCTCGGAGCCGAGGAGATTGCTCTCGGAGCCTGGCGAGAGTAGCTCTCCTTCGGCTTTTGAGGCTGTGTAGAGGGTACTGTTGAGGACCTCCAAGTCCCCAGTCCGGGCGTCGGATCCTCCCGTACCCCCGCTGCATGTGGGTCTATCCTCCATCATCCGACCATCAGGACAGCCTGCTCAAGCTTTCCAGTTGGTTCCCTTGGAGGAACAGGACCCCGTTGATGAGCCCTCTTAGGACAGTCCCACCGAGGAGATCCCTCGAAAACGTCAGTGCAAGAGGAGGCACCTGGACTCCCCCGAGTCCGTCACAACCGACACGGATTTAGATGAAGGGGAGGGTTCCCCAAGGTCAACCCCCGAGGATGTCTCCTTCGGAGACATCATGGAAATGTTGCATATTAGAGGGGGGTGGTCTGCCCAAAAACCTTCCACAGATGAATCCGTGTTCCTGGATGCGTTTGAGGCAGGCCCTTCTACCTCCTGGGTGTCCCCCCGGCTGACCCCCTGGTAGACCTCATTACTACCAGGGCGTGGAAGGAGCCCGACACCGTGGAGCCTATCCCGAAGCGACCCGACAAGATCCTTAGCCCCCCAGTGGATAGATTGTCTTGGGCCAAGTGAACCCCAGTGGATGCCATGCTGGTGGTGGCTGCCACCAAGAGAGAACTCGCGCAGGAGAGTTCTTCGGTTCACCCGCCAGATAAGGAATCTCGAGCACTGGACCGCATTGGGAAGCGGATGTTTAGTTCAGCGACCTTTTCTGTAAGGGCGCTTAACTACATGGCACATACCATTAGGCTGCAACGAGACTTAATTAAGGAATACGCTGCAGCCCCCACGGAGTCCATGTCGGTCGAGGACAAAAAAGTTTTCTCGACTCGTATGGCCACTCTAAAATCCATCTCTAACACGTCCATGTGTCTACTCTCCCATGCCACGGAAGGAGCCGCTAGGGCCAGCGGAGCCGGGGTCGTCTTGCAACGTCACTCCTGGCTCCGTCTTTGCGATTTCGCAGATCCCTTCAAGGCATCCTTCACGAATGCACCCTTTGACAGATCTTCGCTCTTCGGCAAGACCGTTCGCGAGATGCTGGTCCAAAGCGAGAAGGATGGGAAGACGCTGTCTGCCATCGGGGTCTGCTTCTCTAATCCCCAACAATCCTTTTCTAGGAATCAGAGGGGACAAAAGAAGCTGTGGTTCCGTAAGTCCCAGCAATCCCATCCGGCTTCGGACCCCTTGTCCTCTAGAGGCAGAGGAGGACAAGGAGGATGCCGGCCCAGAGGCAGAGGGGGACCGCGTAACTTCGGGTCCAGGGAACCCTTCCCGGATAGACCCGCGCAGCAGACCTGAGAGCTTACCCGGCTGTCCCTCTCTGGAGGCAGTCGGGGGGCGGTTGTCGGGAGCACCTGTCAAACTGGGAGTCCATTACGACAGATCGATGGGTGCTCCGCTTCATATCCAGAGGTTATACCATCCCCTTCATAAACCACCCTCCCTCGACCAGACACCTCCCCGATGTTCCACCCGATCGAAGGGAGGCAGCAGCTTCAGAAATCCTGAAGTTGCTAGAAAAAAGAGCCATCCAGCCCGTCCCCCCAGACCAGGCCGGATCGGGTTATTACTCCAGGTTCTTTTTAGTGCCAAAAAAGACGGGGGACCTCAGACCCATTCTAGACCTCTCCGCTTTGAACCTGTTCATTCCCAAAGAAAAGTTCCGGATGGTCACCCTCCAATCTATTCTCCCCCTTCTGCGGCAGAACGACTGGATGTGCTCGATAGACCTCAAGGATGCGTACTACCACAACTTGATGGACAGACGATCCAGAAGGTTTCTCCGCTTCCGGCTGGGAGACAGTCATTATCAGTTCAGGGTTCTCCCGTTCGACCTCACCTCAGCCCCCAGGGTGTTCACCAAGGTCATGGAAGTGGTTGCAGCCCACCTGAGACTTCAGGGCATTCAGGTCTTCCCGTACCTAGACGACTGGCTCCTTACCACCACCAACAGGCATCGGCTCTGCTTGGCAAGAGATTATGCTCTGACCCTTGCCCAGAGCTTAGGCATCTCTGTAAACCTCCAGAAATCCTCTCTTTGCCCCGTACAGGTCCTGGAGTTCATAGGGGCCAAGTTAGATACCCACATTTCTCGAGCTATGATAACTGCGGACAGGATAAACAGCTTGTCGTGTCAGGTGCTAATTCTTCTTCAAAGCCTGGCCCCGAAGACGGAATTAGTTCTGAGGGCACTAGGATCTATGGCAGCAGCGTTCAGTCTCGCCCTTCACGTGCATCTGCGAATGAGGATTCTGCAGTGGACCATTCAAGTTCAGTGGTCCCTGCTACTCCATCTGTTGAATACTCCGATTCCCCTAAGCAGAGTTTGCAGGCACTCCCTTTTTTGGTGGCTCCACGCCCCAGAGCTGAAGGAAGGGAGGCCTTTTGTTGTCCCTCCCCCCCAAGCCACGCTGACCACGGATGCTTCTCGCCTCGGGTGGGGGGGGCATTGTTCAGGCAGAACCGTCCAAGGCACGTGGACTGCCCTGGAGACCGCTTTGCATATCAGTGTCCTAGAGATGAGGGCGGTGCTTCTAGCGTTGCAAGCTCTCCACAACCTTCTACCTCTGGGGACTATTGCAATCCAGACAGACAACATGTCAGTGGTCTGGTACATAAACAAGCAAGGAGGAACCAGGTCCTACCCACTTTGCCGGGAGGCTATAAGAGTGTGGTAATGGGCGATATCCACCAACCGCTTTCTGGTAGCAACGTACATTCCGGGTCGGTCCAACATTTTGGCAGACAAACTGAGCAGAGTGATTCTCACTCCGTACAAGTGGTCTCTCAATCCATCAGTTGCGAAGCAGATCTTCCGCAAATGGGGTTGGCCTTGCCACGATCTTTTTGCTTCTCCCTTAAACACAAAATGCAGCGAGTACTTCACAATACTTCCCCCCGAAGGGGAGAATCCCAAAGACGCTCTAGTCCATGCTTGGCCGTCCGCTCTACTATATCCCTATCCACCCCTTCCGCTCATGACCAAGTTCATACAGAAAGCCCGTCGGTTGGGGAGCAGAGTTATCCTCATAGCCCCATTCTGGCCTCGCCAGATCTGGTTCCCGTACCTGCGGTCTCGCAGTGTATCTCCGCCATGGATACTGGATCCCATTCCAGACCTGATTTCACATCCGGCGGGATTACAACCCCTGAACCTGGTGAACCTCAAGCTTGTGGCTTGGTTTCTCCAGTTCCACTGATGGTAGGACTCCCGGTATCTCATCTCCTGTTAAGGCCATTCTAGTCGCAGCACATAAGCCGACTACTAGGAAGATTTACTACAGCAAATGGAAACGTTTCTCAGTCTGGGCCAAAGATAGAGGCCTGGATCCATTTACAGTTCCTATTCCCACTATTCTAGACTTCCTGTCTCTGATATTCAGACAAGGAGCAAGTGCTTCAACGGTTAAGGTGCAATTGGCAGCCATCTCCCATTTCCATGTGGGAGACGGACTAGGATCTTTGGCTTCTACAAAATTATGTAAAACCTTCTTACGCGGCATTTTCCTCTTGAAGCCTCCGGTGAAAGTGGTGGTGCCTCCATGGGATTTGGCCTTAGTCTTACAAGCCTTGACAGGCCCACCCTTTGAACCCGCGGCTTCGGTTCCATTAAAGTTCTTGTCCTGGAAAACAGCCTTTTTGGTGGCCATTACTTCAGCCAAAAGGGTATCAGAACTTCAAGTCTTATGTATGAAGCATCCTTATCTCATTTTTCATAAGGATAGAGTGTTCCTCAGGACTAATCCGTCGTTCTTACCTAAGGTGGCTTCGGAGTCAAATATCAATCAATCAATAAACTTACCCGTGTTTTTCCCAAACTTTCAGAATAAAGGAGAATACACATTGCATAAATTGGATGTGCACAGACAACTGCATTTCTACCTGCACAGGACTAAGGAATTTCGCAAATTGGACCAGTTGTTCGTGTCATTTGCTAAATCAGCCATGGGTAAGGCCATTTCCAAAGTGACTGTAGCAAATTGGATTTGTCAATGCATAGTCCACAGGTACTTATCTGCAGGCAAACCGGTTCCTACGGGAATTCGTGCTCACTCTACGAGGTGTGTGGCCACCTCTGCAGCCTTCTGGTCTAGGATCCCCTTGTATGACATATGCTCTGCAGCTACCTGGTCCTCTTCACATACGTTTATTTCTCATTATAAGTTGGATATGGTATCGAGAGGTAGGGCTTCCTTTGGCTCTGCGGTGCTTCGGAATATCCTTCCATAGGCCGCCCAGGGTTTCTACCTAGGTAGCTGGAGACTCTGTCCCACAGGTTGCACAGCAAATGAAGTAACTACTTCAGATAAAGAAGTTATGTACTCACCATAACGTTCCATCTGAGTAGGTACTTCATTTGTCTGCAACCGACTCCCCCTGCCATCCCCCGAACCTTTCGGGATTCCTGATCACCAAAGAGATCTTGTTCTGCTTTAGGACAGTTTATCTGGTGTTGCTTCCTCTATCGAAGGTAGGAGTTGTGTAAGAAGCAAAAAATTCGATCTGAGGTAATGTAGCACATAGCAGGGGATTATGGGTAGGGGGAGGAGCTAGGAGCTCGGATCTTGTAGCTTGGAAAGCTGCCTGCTCGGATCCGAGATCGGATCCGATACCCACAGGTTGCAGACAAATGAAGTACCTACTCAGATGGAACGTTATGGTGAGTACATAACTTCTTTTTAATTTTTAATTAAAAAGTTACATGAGAAATAACTCTATACTGAGTATACCTAGCACATCCTACAGTGTACTTCTGTAGGGTGCCAAAAACTCTCCTCCCATTTGAAGGGGATTGAACCATAATGAACAGTGACTATAAACAAGAACAGAGAGAGAAAATGTGATGTTAATCCATCATTTGAGCGAATTTATATTAGAAATGGAAACTGAAAACAAATGTATGAATACGTAAAAATGGAAGTGCAGCAAAATCAGTAAAGGCAAGATGTTAAGTTCTCCCTCTCGCCTTCATTCTTGCTGGTTGGGTTCGGAGCCGACCTTCGGCGCCGACTCAGCCATTTTCTAAAGCTCGAGAGCTACTTACTGGCTCGAGGCCTTCCTATATCCCACAATGCCTGGCGCTAGACCCCCAGATCTCGTTTGCCACTTCAGCTATGAGGTTGCGCTTCACTGGCTCAGGTCGTATTAATCTTTTGTATTTTTAGTAGTTTAACTGTTGTGTATATTTTTTGAATCTTTTTGTTAATCGAGTAGTACAGTAAACTAGTCTTAGGTTTCCCTGTGTTTTTCTGACCCTTAGGAAACTCATTTTTTCTTAGAGAGTTTCTCCCCTCCCTATCACCCTAAGTAGGCTGTTTAAGTTAGAGGCTATTCCTTTCCCTTTTTACATTGTTTTTCAGTAGGAAGTAGTGATGTTATGTGATCCTATCTCGCCTACATTCTGACTGATGGGTTCGGAGCCGATCCCTCGGCTCCGACTCGGCACGCTTATGCCAAAGAGCGAAGTCTCTAATTGGCTGAGCTTACTATATCCCAGGATGCACCACTACCAGTCCCCCAGATCTCGTTTGCCGCTAACCTGCGAAGACGTGGTCTCGAGCTGGCTGAGCTGAGTAGTTATTTTAACTAACTTTTTCTGTCAGTTTTTTGCTGTTTTTGTCTCAAAAAGCTGTTTTAACGGCTATTCTTCTACATTGTTGTGTGATTGGTTGGATTTGTTGAAAACTTTTGTTGTGTGATTGGGTTGAGTTTGGTAGGCCCCCTTCATCTAGGGCCTTCACGGTCAGTCAACCCTCCTTTAACTTACATATAGAGCAATAGGCTTTAAATATTTTTGTAGCTCTGTTTGTTCTTACAGGGTTTCAAAGTTCCCTGTCATTTGCGCTTTTAAGCGATAATTGTAAGGGGTATCATCAGTAAGTCAGTAATTGTATTTTTCCTGTCAGATACTGAAATTCTCTTTCCATAATGTCTCAGAATCCTAGGCCTTCGGGCTTTAAAAAATGTACAAAATGTAGTTTCAAAATGTCCATCACGGACGATCACTCGCTCTGTGTGTATTGTTTAGGTGCAAAACACTTACAGGAGTCATGCAGCGTATGTCACGCTTTTTCCTCAAGGGTCCTCCAGGAGAGGAAAAATAAATTGATTCTTAAGGGGTTAATTAAACCTTCTTTTGAAGAAGCCTTGGCATCCTCTCCTTCTCCGGCTAAAGAAAGGGCGTCGGTTCCGACCAGTCCGTCGGATCCGACCGCTAAGAGACATAGGCAGGCCTCTCCTTGGCTCCAAGGACTTGGAGCCGAGGTCGGAACGGTCTGCCTCGATGCCACCAGTATCGACTCCTCTGGCTTCGGAGCCGATGGCTGGGGCATCGAGAGGCGGGTCACCTTCGTCGGCTCCACTGGTCTCGGAGCCGACAAGGGTCGCCCGCTCAGACACTTCCTCCTCAGCGCCGAAGTCCACCTCGGCACCGATGGAATCTGATGTATGTATTCCTTCGGCGCCGATACTCATCGAGTCACCTCAGAGCCGGTCCCCTAGCCCTTTGGGGCCGTTGGAGAGGCCGACTCGAACCCGTTCTGTTTCCTCTCGATCTTCGAGGATGTCAGATTCTGATATAGACAGGGTGCTCCAAAGACTGTTCCAGTCCCCAGTCTTCCAAAAATTTGTTTCGGTTCCGACCCAGTTGGCTTCGGAGCCGATGACCCTGGCCCACCCCATTGCCATTCCTCCTCCGACTGCTTCGGCTCCGTCGGAGCAGGTGCTGTTGGAGCCGGTGGAGATCTTAGGGTCGGCTCCGACCCTTACTCCAACCCGGCCTTGGGTCCGAGTTTGGTACGCGGACTTCTTCGGCTGGACCCGGGGGTGATGTTTCGGGACCTATGCTTTCGGTTCCGAGCCTCCCCCTCGGTGCTTCGGCCGCAGGACTTCCGTCGGCCATCACGGCTCTGGGGACCGGACACTCCCAGGATTCTGGGGGTCCGGCTTTCAGAGCCATGAGGAGTGCCTTGGCCAAGTCCTCTTCGGTCATCTCTCCGGCTTTGCCGGCACCTTCCCTGGGCGTGGAGACTGGGTCTTTGGCAGTTCCCCTGTCCGTAGTCAGCGGAGCCCCGGGGCCTGAGGTTACCCCCATTGGGGGTTCCCCTCCTCCTGAGGGTTCTTCGGAGTTGTCTTCGGAGGAACCCCCAAGGAAGAGATCGTGCAAGAGGAAGCACGTGGACTCCCCCGAGTCTATCACATCAGACACTGATCTTGATGATGCAGAGGGGTCCCCGAAGTCGTCCTCGGATGATGTCTCATTTGCAGACATCTTAGAGATCCTCAAACAACGAGGCGGCTGGATATCCAAACCCCCCTCTGCTGATGAGTCAGTGCTCCTCAAGGCCTTTGGGGCTCAGCCCTCCGCCTCCTGGGTGTCTCCGCCCTTCGACGAGCTTCTGGATTTAGTTTGTCAAGGGCTGGAACACCAGATACCGTGGAACCAGTCCCTTCTCGTCCAAATAAATTTTTGTCTGCTCCCCGAGAAGGAGTTCCTCACTAAAGGCGTGGCTGTAGATGCCATGGTGGTGGCATCTGCTACACAACAGGACGTGGCAGAGGCTTCAACGTCCATCCATCCTCCTAATAAGGGGTCTAGGAGTATGGACAGGTGCGGAAGCGCACCCTGACTTCAGCGGCCTTTACTTTAAGGTCTCTGAATTATTTGGCACATTTTACCAGGCTTCAGAGGGATCTGGTCAAGGAGTTGTCAGATTGCCTCTCGGGTAACCTACCTGAGCAGCTAGCCCAGTCGGTTAGCTCTCAGTTGGCTATCCTTACGTCAATTTCTAACTCGTCCATGAGGCTCATTTCCTATGCGGCGAAGGCGGGTAGAGGCAGGCACAGGTGTGGCTCACGGAGACAAGCCTGGCTCGCTTGTGTCAGTTTCGGAGGCCTTCAAGTCTTCCTTCGCCGACGCTCCCTTTGATGGGTCCTCCTTGTTTGGACCCAAGGTTAAAGACACCCTTACCGCTGTGAGCAAGAGGGAAAAACTTTATCTGCCGTAGGTGCCCGTTATTCCACTCCCTTCGGCCTTACCCCAAGGCTAAAGGAGGGGGAAAATGTGGTTCCAAATCTCGTAAGTTTTTCTCCCAACAGCAGGAAGATTCCCCTCCCAGAGGCAGAGGACGGGAAAATTTATCAGGGGCACGCCGTCCCAGAGGCGGCAGAGGGCCCCGCAATTCTTGAGACCGCGAGTCCTTTCGTGGCTCTTCAGCCTCCCACACGTCATGTGGGATTGCCCGGCTGTGCTGCTCCGGAGCCAGTCGGGTGTCGTTTGCCAAGCACCTAAAAGCCTGGGAGACACTCAGTCAGGACAGATGAGTGCAAAGGATCATTGCCGGAGGTTACACCATCACATACACATACACGGACCCACCGTCCAAAAGTATCCCGGACCCACCAGCCAGTCAAAGGGAAATGGCAGCCGCAGAAGCTTTAAAGATGTTAGAAAAGGAGTCATCCAACCGGTCCCCACAGACCAGATCGGATCAGGAAATTACTCCAGGTTCTTTTAGTGCCAAAAGACAGGGGACCTGAGACCAATATTGGATCTCAGCAGACTGAACCAATCCGTCACGAAATCCAAATTCGAATGGTCACGTTACAATCCATTCTCCCATTGTTGGAGAAGGATGTTTGGATGTGCTCCATAGACCTCAAGGACGCCTATTATCACATACCGATACATCAGGCGTCCAGGAGGTATCTGCGCTTCAGCCTGGGAGTCAGTCATTACCAATTTTGCGCTCTGCCCTTTGGTCTCACCACAGCCCCAGGGTGTTCACCAAGTGTTTGGCAGTAGTGACGGCTCACCTGAGAAGTCTTGGATTCCAAGTGTTTCCCTATCTGGACGACTGGCTCCTGACTGCCACCACCAGGCATCTACTAATGGACAACCTCAAAGCCACCATCTCCTGGGTATTACCCTGGGGATTACATTCAATTGGTCAAAGTCTGTCTTGCTGCCCTCTCAACGCATAAAGTTCATAGGAGCAGAGATAGACTCAAGATTGATGCGTCTTTCTTCCTGCCGAAAGGATCCAAACTTTACAGGGCCAAGTTCAAGCTCTGATCTCGAGATCCAAAGCCCCAGCCAGGATGGTTCTACAAGTTTTAGGCTCAATGTCTGCCACGGTTCTTTTAGTTCCTCTGGCAAGATTGCACATGAGGATTCTTCAGTGGCTATTGTCAACTCAATGGTCCTTTCAGGATCTTCCCTCAATCATCACATCATGATTACGGAAATATGCAAAGGGACCTTCGCTGGTGGCTTCAGACATCCAATTTGGATCAAGGAAGCCCTTTGTTCTTCCCTCTCCAGTGGTTACCCTGACGACAGATGCCTCCCAGATAGGGTGGGGGGGGCATTGTCTGGGCAGGCTAGTTCAGGGCTCCTGGCTTCCAGACGAAGCTCTTCTCCACATCAACGTGTTGGAGATGAGGGCTGTACTTCTATCCCTACAGGCCTTACACAAGTTTCTTCCTCAGGACATCATCGCCATCCACACAGACAACATGTCGGTGGTCTGGTATCTGAACAAACAAGGAGGGACCAGATCATACCCCCTTTGCAGAGAGGCCATGAGAGTGTGGGAATGGGCTGTAGCTACCAACCGCTTCTTGGTAGCGACCCACATCCCGGAAGGTCAAATATATTGGCAGACAAATTGAGCAGGACAATTCTCTCTCCTCACGAGTGGTCTCTAAACCACACAGTAGCAGCTCAGGTTTTCAGGAGATCGGGGACGCCGTGCTGCGACCTATTTGCAACTCCACTAAACACCAAGTGCCAAAGGTTCTTCTCCTTGATCCCACATCAGGGAGTACCAGCTATGGATGCTCTAGCACAACCTTGGCCAACAGGGCTACTTTATGCCTTTCCTCCAATTCCACTTCTCCCCAAAGTTATTCAAAAAGCTTCTCAATTGGGGTCCTCAATGATACTGATTGCCCCATACTGGCCTCGTCAGGTATGGTTTCCTTACCTGAAGAAGCATGCGGTGGACGATCCGTGGACTTTAGACCTAATTCCGGACCTGCTAATCCATCAGTCGGGACATCGGCATCAGTCCCTTCAATCTTTGAAATTGACAGCTTGGCTCCTCCACTTCCGACTTTAGTCAGAAGGCACACACTAGACCCGAAGTTGTTCACATTTTATCTTGCCCACAAACCCACCACTAACAAATTGTACCTCAGTAAGTGGAAGAGGTTTGCTATCTGGGCTCAACTCAAGGGCTTAGACCCTATCACTGCTCCTGTCCCAGAAGTTTTGAAATTCTTAACATCCCTGTTTAATCAAGGATCTTCTGTCTCTACTATTAAAGTCCAACTAGCGGCTATCTCTAAATTCCACGAATCCATGGATCCTCCATTGATGAGTAGCAGACTATGCAAAACTTTCATTAAAGGTGCGGGCCTATTAAGACCCCCAATTTTTCATCCTGTGCCTCCGTGGGATCTTGATTTGGTGCTTCGCGCATTAACATCTTCCCCTTTTGAACCGGCTGCTACATGTGAGTTAAAATATCTGTCTTGGAAAACTGCCTTCTTAGTTGCAATTACTTCTGCAAGAAGAGTTTCAGAGCTTCAAGCCCTGTCTATTAAGCCACCGTACTTGATTTTCCACAAGGATAGAGTATCACTTAGGCCTAATCCATCCTTTCTCCCTAAGGTCTGTTCTAGTTTCTGTCTCCAACAATCTCTAGAGCTACCAGTTTTCTTCCCAAAATTCTCCAATGAAGCAGAATACACTCTCCATAAATTGGATGTTCACAGGCAATTACGCTTCTATTTAGACAGGACTCAGCAACTTCGTAAGTCAGACCAGTTGTTTGTGTCCTTCTCAGATAATAAATTGGGTCAAACCATCACAAAAGCTACTATCTCCAAATGGATCAGAGATTGCATAACTCAGGCTTATTCTTCTTCAAATAAGCAACTTACAACATCTATCAAAGCTCATTCTACCAGAGCTATGGCTACTTCTATAGCTTTTCATTCCAAGCTTGCTATATCGGAAATTTGTGCTGCGGCTACTTGGTCCAATCCGCACATTTTTTCATTTCCCACTACAAATTGGATGTGGCATCTAAAGGATGAGCTTCATTTGGTTCCACGGTACTCAGGAGTGTTTTCCAGTGAGCCACCCAGGATTCAGGTGCTAGGGACGCTGTCCCATCAGTCAGAATGTAGGCGAGATAGGATCACATAACATCTTTTAGTTATGTACTCACCATAACTTCAGATGTTTGGGATCCATCTCGCCTACATTCATAATACCCACCCTCCTTCCCCCTGCCTTGGAGATCAGAAGAGATTGAACGGTTTTGAGTTCTACTGTTTTATCTTGTTTCATCTGACGATGTTATATAAGCAGGGCATGCATGTGTGCATGTATGCGGACAAACTAGATCTGGGGGACTGGTAGTGGTGCATCCTGGGATATAGTAAGCTCAGCCAATTAGAGACTTCGCTCTTTGGCATAAGCGTGCCGAGTCGGAGCCGAGGGATCGGCTCCGAACCCATCAGTCAGAATGTAGGCGAGATGGATCCCAAACATCTGAAGTTATGGTGAGTACATAACTAAAAGTTTAGCCTTTATAGTCTAAAATCTTAGTATCTTAGTTTTTAGTTTGTATAGTTACCTAAAATGTGTTGTGTGAAGGAGTGGGACTAGTGTGTGTGTGTGTGTGTGTGTGTGTGTGTGTGTGTGTGTTAGTGTGTGAGTTTTTTTGTACACTAGTCAAAAATTTTCATCCATCGGTATCCCCTTTATTTTATATAATGTCAAAGGATACCAAGGTATCAGGGTTCAAGAAGTGTGACTCGTGCTGTCAGAAAATGTCTCTGACAGATGGTCACACTTCTTGTGTTTATTGTTTGGGTTCCCTTCACCTGCAGGACTCTTGCTCGGTATGTCATGCCTTTAATCCGAGAGACCTGCAGGAGCGTAGGAACAAGTTAATTCTCAGGGGTTTATTAAAACCCGAGGGGTCTCCGGCAAAGTCTCAGCCAGCTAAAACCCCTAAGCCCACCAAGCCGTTGGCTCCCAGTACGGAGCCGTCGCCAGGTGGAGCATCTCCTTCAATTTCGGTTCCGGCCAGGACCGAAATATCAAAATCTCTCTCGGCTCCGACCTTGGTGTTGGAGCCATCAGGGAGCCGTAAGCGATCCAGATCGCCATCTCTGGAATTGATTCGCTCAGCTCTGGGATCACCTTTGCTACAGTCCGAACGGAGCCATAGGTCCCACTCTTCTCGGTCCTCGAGGCTGTCCGATCATGACTTGGAGAGAGTGGCTAGTAGACTCCTCAAATCGCAGGCCCTGGCTAAAATGTTAACTAGCCCTCCTCATCAGGCTGTGGCTGCTCCCCTTTCTGAAGTAGTTCCTCCTCCGACTCCTCCTGTCTGTTCGGAGCCGGAGCTGAGCTTGTTGGGGCTCGGATCCTGGAAACGGCACCGATGCTTCCCCTTTCGACTCTTTCATCGGCTCTGATTTCTTCAATGGTTCCATCCTTGGAGGGATCTGGGCGCCGAGACTCCCTCGTCGGCTCCGAGGGGGCGAGTGGCATTGGACCCTTGTCCGACCACATTCTCCCTCTCGGTAAGCTCAGCTCCTACATCGGCCTCGGAGCCATCCCTTTCAGTGCCGGAGAGGATTCCCATCTCCTCGGAATGGGGGCCCTCTTCTGTGCCGGACAGGGGTGTCTTCTAGGTCATGAGGAGCGTGCTGACCTCTGAGTCTGCACCTCGATCAGCCCTTTTAGCTCCTCCCCTCAGGGTGCCTGCTTAGGTCTCTGACCCTCCTCCAGACCCCAAGCGAGGGGATCAAACGCTCTAGGTCACCCCACTGGGTGTATCTTCCTCTTCCGAGGCCTCCCCTGAGATTTCAGAGGAGCCCCCTCGAAAGAGGAAATGTAAGAGGAAACATGTTGACTCCCCAGAGTCGGTCACATCAGATACTGACTTGGAGGATTCTGAAGGGTCCCCAAGATCCCCCTCTGAAGATGTCTCTTTCTCAGACATCCTTGAGATCCTTAAGCAGAGGGGAAACTGGTCTGCCCTTAACCCTTCTGAGGACGAGTCGGTATACTTGGATGCGTTTGGTTCTCACCCCTCCACCTCCTGGGTGTCTCCGCCTTTCGATCCATTAATGGAAGTGGTGGCTCGGAAGGCGTAGTCAGCTCCAGACACACTGGAACCAACCCCTCTCAGGCCCACTAAGTTTATCACGGCCCCCCAAGATAAACAGTTTTTGACAAAGGGTGTCCCCATTGATGCCATGGTGGTAGCAGCTGCCATGAAAAAGGAGTTGGCTGACACTTCTGTACCTGTCCATCCCCCTAACAAAGAGTCTAGGATGATGGATAGATACGGGAAGTGGATATTTTCCTCAGCGACTTTCTCCATGCGGTTGCTGAGTTATTTGTGCCACTTCACCCATCTTCAGAGGGATCTCCTCAAGGAGCTAGGAGATACTCTGCAAGATCCATCAGCTGCGGGGGCTCAAGATAAGATAAACTCCAAGCTGGCGACTCATAATTCTATCGTTAACTCCTCCATGCGGCTCATTTCATATGCGGCTGATGGGGCGAGTAGAGCCGCAGGCACAGGTGTGGCTTTGAGAAGACATGCCTGGATGTGGTTATGAAACTTCTCTGATCCCTTCAAGGCGTCTTTCACCAACACCCCTTTTGATGGTTCGGCTCTGTTTGGACCTCTGGTGAAAGATACACTTACAAGGTGTGAGCAGGAAGGCAATACTCCCTCTGCCGTTGGAGTCCGTTTTTCCACTCCCTCTAGACCATACCCTAAGGGTCAGAAGAGTGGGAAGATGTGGTTCCGGAAACCCCAGGGAGCTGTGCCTGACACACGTGGCGAGTTTCCCTCCAGAGGCAGAGGAGGGAGCAACAATAGATGCCGCCCGTGGGGCAGAGGGGGTCCGCAGAATCAGGGCAGCAGAAAATCTTTCTCTGACAAGCCCTTCCAGAATCCCTGAGGGGCTGCCCGGCTGTCCGCTTTCGGAGGCAGTCGGGGGAAGATTGCCTCTGTACCCAGAAGCCTGGTGTCTCATCACTAGAGACAGATGGGTACAGTCTATCATATCCGGAGGTTACAAAATCCCGTTTGTCCACACTCCCTTAAAATCAAACAACCCCATCCCAGATGTTCCACGCAGTCTAAGGGAACAGGCAGTCCAAGAAATTTCAAGACTGCTAAAAAAACGGGCCATCCAACAAGTCCCAGCAGACCAGCAAGGATCCGGAATTTACTGAAAGTTCTTTTTGGTACCAAAGAAGACAGGGGACTGGAGACCCATTTTGGATCTCAGCAGACTAAACAAGTCTGTTCAAAGAACGAAGTTCCGGATGGTCACGCTTCAGTCCATTCTACCCTTTTTGGGTCAGGACAATCGGATGTGCTCCATAGATCTTCAGGATGCGTACTACCACATCAAAATGGACAGGCATTCCAGAAGGTTTCTCCGCTTCTGGCTGGGAGCCAGTCATTACCAGTTCAGAGCCCTGCCTTTTGGTCTCACCACAGCCCCCAGGGTGTTCACCAAATGCATGGCAGTGGTTACTGCTCACCTAAGATGGCAAGGATTCCAGGTGTTTCCATATCTAGATGACTGGCTCCTTACTGCTACCACCAGACATCAATTGCTAACAGCCAGGGATTATACCATCCAAACATGCTCCAACATAGGTATATCAATACATTTCGAAAAGTCTGCATTGTCGCCTTGTCAGTCCTTAACCTTTATAGGCGCAAGATTAAATACGAAAGATCTGTCTGCAAGCTTCCAGTAGACAGAGTGGCAGACATTCGCCGACATGTCCAGGTATTATTAGGATGCAGAAAGATTCAGGCTAGATTCGTCCTAAAAACCTTAAGTCTCATGGCAGCAGCGATCATATTAGTTCCCCTGGCTTGTTTTCACATGAGGATTCCCCAGTGGATGCTTTTCACTCAATGGTCCTTTCAACAACTTCCTTTGTCTCACAAGATAATCACAAAATCATGCAAAGACCACTTGGCTTGGTGGATGGTCTCTCCATCAGTACCCCAGGGCAGACCATTTGTCCTTCCTCCTCCAGTTGCCACGGTGACCACGGATGCCTCCCTGATCGGGTGGGGGGGGGGGGCATTTTCAGGGCAGGACTGTCCAGGGCACCTAGCAACCCCACGAGTACCACTTGCACATAAACGTCTTGGAGATGAGGGCGGTGCTTTTAGCGTTGCAAGCTCTTCGGAACTCTCTACCCACTGGGACCATTGCAATTCAGACAGACAATATGTCTGTAGTGTGGTACATCAACAAGCAGGGCGGAACCAAGTCATATCCCTTATGTCCAGAAGCTCTCAGACTATGGCAGTGGGCGATCTCCTCTCAGCGGTTTCTGACGGCAATGCACATCCCTGGGAAGTCTAACGTCATAGCGGACAGGCTAAGCAGAGCTATTCTCATGCCTCACGAGTGGTCTCTCAACAGGACAGTAGCGGACAGAATTTTCCGCAAATGGGGTCAGCCTTGCTGCGACCTTTTCGCAACTCCTCTCAACAGCAAGTGCAACAGTTTCTTCACTCTCTTCCCTCTTCCCGGACACTCCCCCAGAGATGCTCTAGTTCACGATTGGCCCCAGGGACTTCTGTATGCATTTCCACCCTTTCCACTAATTCCTGAACTAATTCAGAAAGCTACCATGCTGGGTTGCGGAATGATCCTCATTGCTCCATACTGGCCTCAACAAATCTGGTTCCCTTTCCTGCATCGTCACCTTCTAGAACAGCCTTGGAATCTGGGCCCAGTTCCGGACCTCCTGATCCATCAGTCGGGCAGGCTGCATCAGTCTCTTCACTCCCTCAACCTCACTGCTTGGTTGCTCCACTTCCAACCCTAGCCAGGCTTCCCAGTATTTCCAATTCAGTGCATGAGATTATCCTTTCCTCGCACAAACCTACAACCAGGAAGACTTATGCTAGTAAGTGGAAACGTTTCTCTTTCTGGGCAGAGGCTAGAAATATTGATCCCTTCACGGCCCCTGTCCATAACGTTCTGGACTTCTTAGCAGAGCTTTTTCAAGCGGGCTCCTCGTCGGCCACCATTAGAGTTCAATTAGCGGCAATCTCTAATTTCCATACGGTCCTGTCAGAAATGAGAATCATGTCCCATAAGCTTTGCAAAGCCTTTTTGAAAGGAACAATCTTGCTCAGGCCTCCAGTCAGGGATCCCCCACCTCCTTGGGACTTAAATTTGATCCTAGCTTCCTTGATACTTCCTCTCTTTGAACCGGCAGCTTCCTGTTCCTTGAAATTACTTACCTGGAAAACGCTCTTTTTGGTGGCCATTACTTCAGCGAGGAGAGTTTCTGAACTGCAAGCCCTTTGTGTTCGTCCTCCTTATCTAGTTTTCCATAAGGACAGAGTTTCGCTCAGGACTAATCCTTCGTTCCTTCCTAAGGTCCCCTCTGAGAACAATTTTAATCAATCCATCGATCTGCCAGTCTTTTTTCCAAATTATTCCAACAAAGCTGAACACAAATTACACCAGTTGGACGTTCACAGGCAATTACGTTTCTATTTCCATAAGACTGAGAAAATAAGGAAATCAGATCAACTCTTCCTGTCCTATGCAGAAGGTAAGCAGAGTCGACCAGTGTCTAAAGTAACCTTATCCAGGCGGTTGTCCTGTATTATTACCCTTATTTATTAGTTGAGGCATAAAGAACTCCCTGCTAAACCTAAAGGCCACTCTACTAGGGCTTTAGCTACGTCGGTAGCTTTTCAAGCAAGACTACCAATGGAAGCCATTTGTGCGGTGGCCACATGGGCCACACCTCATACCTTCATTTCACATTATAAATTGGATCTGGCCTCTAGGAGCAGAGCTGATTTTGGTTCCACTGTGCTCAAGAGTCTGTTCCGATGAGCCACCCAGGACTAAGGTGCTAGGGACGCTGTCCCAACCAGCAAGAATGAAGGCGAGAGGGACAACTTAACATTAAGAAGTTATGTACCTACCATAACGTTCCATGTTAGTTGTCCCCTCCTCGCCTTCTTTCTTGCGTCCCACCCTCCTTCCCCCTAGCCTAGATGGACCGAGAAGAGTTCTCCTTATGAGTCTGATTACTGGCTGAGTCTTTACCGTTTTATGTCCACTCCCTTTTTCTTCAGCCATGTAGCTGAAGTCTTGTTATAGGGACAGTTGTCTTACAGTTGTATCTATATGGTGTTAGGTCTTCCAAACTAGATCTGGGGGTCTAGTGCCAGGCATTGTGGGATATAGGGAGGCCTCGAGCCAGTAAGTAGCTCTCGAGCTTTAGAAAATGGCCGAGTCGGAGCCGAAGGTTGGCTCCTAACCCAGCCAGCAAGAAAGAAGGCGAGGAGGAGACAACTAACATGGAACGTTATGGTAGGTACATAACTTCTTATTATATTTCGGATAAGAATAAAGATGATAAAGCAACTAGTTAGCAAATGCTGGAGGTGTGATATGAAAGGGTGACCTACTTGGGAACATGTTGTTTGGGAATGCAATGAGCTGAGAGATTTTAAACATTCCTTACAGAATACCTTGACAGGAATGTTGGGGGGAACAAATGGATGTTCTTTGTGTTTCACTGTTGCAGTCATCACACTTGGGTTATCCTGCCAGGGGTAGCCCTCAGTCGGCCCGAATACCAGAATGTAATGTTGGAGTGTATGAACATTTTTAAAATGTGTACTGTGAGAAAAATAAAGGAAATGTTAGTATGGTTTGCTTTCTTTTCTGTTACTGTGCAAGTACTTAAGCCACTCTTAAAAATGTCATGTTTAATAAAGATATTAAAATGATAAAGCAACATTGCTAAAAGTGGAAAATGAACAAAATAACAAATGTATAGTTCAGGGGAAAGAAATTACACAAAAATGTGCAACAAACTCTATAGATATAGATGCAAATAGGATATAAGAAGGCCAGGGTATTCCATATAAGTTGGAACGGGGTCTGTTGGTGATTTGCAGAGGACTATTGCATCCATTTAAATTACATAACATGCATTTGATGTTTGTTACACAGGCATAGGCACTAGTGGTGACCAGAAGCAAAGCAGTCCAATAAAACCACTTTTCCTGAATCCCTGTAGATTAGAAACTACAGGAAAAAAAACTTCCTGAATTTTCTTTCCAGGTCATTAAAAAAATTATCAAAAGAAACAACGTGAAAAAAAAAAAATTCCCTGAAGTACATTTAAAGCAAGTTGTCACATTTGGGTAACACTACAAATCCATCTGTAAAACATAATGTGTTTCTTCAGGTTTCACACCATGCTATATCTTCACACCATGCTAATTTAGTATTGAAACTCTGATTTCACACAGTATTGAAGGAGTACTTGAATTCACTAGTTTAACTGCAGATAAAAAGTATTGCACATTGCCCAACTGTTATGAAAAATGACTTTGCACAGTCACATGAAATTTTTCCATATGCTAGAACCTGTATTCTTTATGTGTGACTATAGAAAGTCATGTCTGTGCACAGCACACAGAATCTGTATATCTGTAAGTGGGATGGTAGTTGTATAGACGTCTGGCATGAGGTTGTCAATGTGGATATGCATGCATATCATAGAATTACAGATTTTGAACATGTGCCTTTGTATGTGCTAGCTTGAGAAATACCTCTAGGCAGGGTGCGTGCCTGTAATCACCTGTGGCACTGTTGTTCCCATTTTCCTGATAGTCCATTGACAGCAAAGAAGTTCTAAGAGACCATGAAAATAGCTGCCTTATAGACATTACAAGGGTGATCTATAAATATACATTGCTATCCAGAGGTGTTAGAAGCTGTTGAAGGCTCGGGGTGGGGGGGGGGCACTTAGTGATCTAAAAAGGGCAAATGTCAAGTTGTTCTATCTCGCCGTTTATTCTTACTGATGGGTTCGGAGCTGTTCCTCAGCTCCGAGTCGGCCAACTACAAAAGCTTGAGGTCTAAAGCCAGCTTGAGGCCAGATCCCTATCCCATGATGCACTACGAACCACCCTCAGATCTAATTTGCCGCTGCAACTGATCGGAGGCTTCAGCTTCGCTCGGGCCAGTATAATTATTTTTTCTTGCTTCTGTTAGAGCAATATATTAGCCTATTGATATACCCTTTGTCGTTAATTTTTTTCTTTAGTTACTGAAATTCTCAGAGTTGTATTTAGTCAGCCGGTAGGCTTAAATTTTATTTTGTAATATAGAGCGAGTTTCTCTTGGGCCTTGTAGCCTATTTTCCTTTTGAGTGTTTTCTATCCCATAGGTTAAGTTAGAAATTTTGAATAATTGTTAGTTTAGTTATGGTCTACAGTTGCTATAAGACTATCTTTAATAGTTTAGTGTGTGTGTATGTGTATAGTTAATCTAATGGTTTTGCTCTGTTGTTAAGAATAGCATTATCTTGTGTTTTGGTCAAATAACTATAAACTATTTAAGTATGTCAGTTCCAGAGAAAGAAAAGGCAAAATCTGGGTTTGAAAAAGTGCGCAAGATGCGGGCAGAAAATGTCAATTATGGATGGGCACACAGACTGTGTTTATTGCCTAGGTGAAGTCCATCTTCAAGAGATTTGTGCCATTTGCCACTCATTCAGTTCCAGGGTACTGATGGAGACAAAAAGAAAACTGCTAGATAGAGGATTGCTTAAATCCTCTTTTCAAGAGGACTTGGAGAAACATTCAAAACCTCAAAGTTCCAGAGGAAGTTCACCAACAATTAAGTCGAAACCTAGTAATTTGACTGCCTCGGTTCCAAGGTTCTTGGAACCGATGGCTACTTTGAGTAGGAGCCAGTCCCCTGCATTGGAGCCGGTATCTCCTACTTTAAAATCAATGATCCTTCAGTCGGTGGCTTCCTCGACTCACTCATCTCGGGCCTCAAGTAGGCTTTCTGATTTGGACGTGGATCGTGACATGGCTTCTTCAGATACCGGCCTTTTCTAAAATTTTATCGGCTCAGACACCCTTTGCTACAGAGACAATGCAACCCCTTCAACCTTCTATGATTCCTCCTCCGATTCCCCTCGAGGTTTCGGAGCCGGAGTGCTTGGAGCCAATAGTTGTGGAGCCTATGGGACTGACACCTGCTGCAGGATCGTCGACTCCTACTTCCCTGTTACCTTTGGTTTTGACTGGTTCTCGTAGCCAACGCTCTCTGGTCAAGTCCAGGGGGGATAGTCGGACTGACTTGTCAGTTCCAACTTTACCTCTTGGGGCATCGGCTCGGGTGAACTCAGTTCTGATCTCGCACTTGGAGCTTCCGGCTCTGGCACCAAGGGGGTCTGCAGTGTCTTTGGAACCGGAGATTGTCTCAGGTCAGGACCAGGGAGCCTTCGAAGCCATGAGGAGAGTGTTGTTGGTGCCGACAACCACATCATCGGTTCCAGCAGCTCCTCCCCCTAAAGTAGCGGTCTCTGCCTCTTCTACACACTCTCCACTTAAGCCTACAGATCCTGAGCCTCAGGGCACCCCATTGGGTGAGCCCTGTTCTTCTAAAACCTCTTCAAAAGCTCCCACTAAAGAGGTACCCAGAAAGCAGACTTGCAAGAGGAAGCATCTTGACTCTCCCCAAAAGTCACTCCCTTCTGACATGGACTTAGATGAGTCAGAAGGGTCCCCATGGTCCCCCTCTGAGGATATCTCCTTTGCAGATATCCTGGAGATCCTAAAACAGAGGGGTAGCTGGAAGTCCGTTAACCCTTTTAAGGATGAGTCTATACTCCTGAAGGCTTTTGGATCTCAGCCCTCCACCTCTTGGATGTCTCTGCCCCTTGATGAGCTAGTTGAATTGCTCATTCGCAGGGCTTGGAAAGCTCCAGACACAACGGAACCTGTCCCTCAGAGTCTGAATAAGTTTATTACTTGCCCTCTAAACAAGAATTTCTTATAAAAGGCATGCCTGTTGATGCCATGGTGGTGGCAGCAGCCACAAAGAAGTAACTTTCGGAGACTTCTACTAATGTCCATCCTCCTAATAGAGATTCTAGGCTCATGGACAGGTATGGGAAGCATATGTTCAGTTCAACGGCCTTTGTTCTTCATTTGTTGAACTGTCTTACCCATTTTAATAGACTGCAAAGGGATCTCCTGAAAGAAATAGGAGATACCTTACAATGTTCAGTAACGGTGAGAGTTTCAGATCAGGTTACTGCCCAGCTCTCTACCTTAAACTTCCATTGTAAACTCGTCCATGCGCCTACTCTCCTATGCGACTGATGGAACGAGCAGAGCTGCAGGTACAGGAATTGCCCTCAGGCGTCATTCCTGGATGCGATTGTGTTCCTTTGTGGAATCCTTTAAGTCTTCCTTTATTAACACCCCATTTGACGGTTCAACCCTATTTGGACCTAAGGTTAAGGAGAATCTTACCAGGAGTGAGCAGGATGGTAAGACTCTGTCTGCCGTAGGAGTCCGTTTTTCCACCCCTACTAGATCCTACCCCAAGGGAGAGGTGGTGGTAAGATGTGGTTCCGTAAGTCCCAGGGATCTTACCAAGACGCTCGTGGTGAAGCCCCCTCCAGAGGCAGAGGGGGGGCAACAGAAGACGCCGACCTCATGGCAGAGTGGGGTCCGCAAAATCAGGGAGACAGGGATCAGTTCCTTGGGAAACCCTATCAGCAATCCTGAGACGAGGCCCGACTGTCTACCTCTGGAGGCAGTCGTGGGATGCCTGCCCTTGTACCCAGATGTCTAGCTAAAAATCACAAAAGATACTTTGGTTTTGTTTGTGCCTTTCGGCTTTTCCCGGTTAGGGGTTGCCACAGCGGAACGCCGGTCCGCTAATGTTTGGTAATGGATTTTTACGTACCGAGTTACCAGCCCTGACGCACAACCTTCAACGAAGGCACGCCCCATTCACGCATGCTTCCACACAGAAGACGCTCTAGCTGAGAATCGAACGGGACAACGTCTTACTATGAGGCGACAATGCTACCGCAGCACCACCACCACGGTAATAGGTACGAAGCATTATTTCCAGAGGATATTCAATACCCTTTGCCACCCCCACCCCCACTAGTCAAAAAAATCCTGGATGTTCCACCCAGTCACAGGGAACAAGCAACCCTAGAGATTCAAATGGTGCTTCAAAAAAGAGTCATCCAGCCAGTCCCAGCAGACCAAAGAGGATCCGGTACTTACTCAAGGTTCTTTTTACTACCAAAGAAAACAGGGGACTGGAGGTCCATTCTCGACCTCAGCAGATTAAACAAATCAGCAAAAAAGACAAAGTTCCAGCTGGTCATGCTTCAGACAATTCTCCCCTTTCTGGGGAAAAAAAATTGGATGTGCTCAATAGATCAACAGGATGCGTACTACCATATCAAAGTGGACAGGCCATCCAGAGATCACCTACGCTTCCGTCTGGGAGCCAGTCAATTCCAATTTCGAGCTCTGCCCTTTGGTCTCACAACAGCCCCCAGCGTGTTCAGCAAATGCATGGCAGCAGTAACGGCTCAACTGAGACGATCCGGATTCCAGGTGTTTCCATATTTAGACGACTGGCTTCTCACTGCCACCACTACCAGGCATCAACTTATTCATGTGAGAAACAGGACAATAAACCTTTGCCAGCAATTGGGGATTACGATAAACTCAGGAAAATCTCCCTTATTGCCATCGCAACAGATCGTTTTTATAGGAGCAGAACTATATATGGTCACTCTAACATTATCCCTACCTCCAGAAAGAATTCAAAATCTAAGAAATCAGTTATTGGACATTCTTCCGATCACGAGAGTTCCAGTGTCAAAGATCCTCAAATTGCTAGGCGCTATGGCTTCAGCAATAATCGCTGTTCCTCTGAGTAGGATGCACATGCAAATACTTCAGTGGCTTCTGTTCATCCAGTGGTCTTATCAAGAACTACCAATGACTCATCAGATATTAATAACGGACTCTTGCAAGAAGGATCTTTTGTGGTCGATAACTTCACACCATATGACTTTAGGCTAACAATTTGTATTACCCCCTCCTATAGCCACAGTGACCACGGATGCTTCCCTGGTAGGGGGGGGCATTACCAGGGAGGAACAGCCCAAGGTACGTGGAATCCACACGAGGCTCGCCTGCATATCAATGTTCTGGAGATGAGAGCAGTTCTCCTAGCATTGCAGTTCTTTCAAGACTCTCTTCCCCTAGGAACAATTGCTGTACAATCGGACAATATGTCAGTAGTCTGGTACATAAACAAATGGGGGGGGGCAAGTCTTATCCCCTTTGCAGAGAGGCCCTAAGAGTTTGGAAATGGGTGACTTCTACCCAGCGCTTTCTGATAGCAACACATATCCCAGGGAAGTTCAATGTGATAGCAGACAGATTGAGCAGAGCAATACTCTTGCTGCACGAGTGGGCTCTGAAACATCAAGTGGCAGAAAGGATCTGCCACAGATGGGGCCAGCCTTGCTACGATCTCTTTGCAACCCCAGTCAACACCAAATGCAGCAACTACTTTGCCCTAATTCCCCCTCTAGGGGAACCCCCAAGGGATGCACTTGTGCACGATTGGCCCCTGGGCCTTCTCTATGCCTTTCCTGAAATACCCCTGATACTAGAAAGCAGTCTCTGGGCAGAACTTTGATCTTAATAGCCCCATTCTGGCCTTGGCAGATTTGGTTCCCTTTCCTCCAGCCTCATCTACTGGAAGAGCCTTGGATCCTGGACCCATTACCGGATCTCCTGACTCATGCCTCAGGGAACTCTTCACCCCTCTCTTCAGTCCCTCAAACTGACAGCTTGGCTGCTCCAATTCCAAACATAGCCAGGTTTCCTAATCTTTCAACAGAAGTTAAACACATTTTGACAGCCTCTCATATGCTGTCCACACAAAAAATGTACCATAGCAGGTGGAGGAGATTTGCTATTTGGGCATCTCAAAATGGAATAGATCCTTATTTGGCTCCTGCTTCTGCCATCCTAAATTTCCTTACTAAACTTTTCAGTGAAGGTGCTGCTGCAATTAGGGTACAGTTGGCAGCTATTTCCATTTTTCATTTGGGTTTAGATTCTTCAAATATTATGTCTCATCGAATATTCAAAGCCTTTTTAAAAGGCACTTTCCATCTAAGACCACCCGTCAAAACGCCCTCCATCCCTTGGAATTTGAACCTTGTTCTTTCCCACATTATTTTATCCCCTTTTGAACCAGCTTCATCTTGTGACATTAAATACCTTTCTTGGAAGACTTTATTTCTAGTGTCAATAACCTTTGCTCAGAGGATTTCCGAGTTACAAGCCTTGACTATCAAGCTCCCCTATCTAATTTTTCATAATGACAGAGTTTCTTTGAGAACAAATCCCTCCTTTTTACCCAAAGTTTGCTCAGAAGCTAATCTCAATCATACTATTGAACTACCTGTTTTTTTCCCCCAATCATACAAACAAATTAGAATACATGCTTCACAGACTTGATGTGCATAGACAACTACGATTTTATTTGGACAGAACTAAACAATTCAGGAAAAATTAACCAGTGTCTAAAGTCACCTTGTCCAGATGGTTATCCGACTGTATTGCTTTCACGTACACTTCTACGAATAATTCTTTACCACAAAAGATAAAGGCTCATTCCACCAGATCTGTAGCCACTTCTTCAGCCTTTTTGGCCAAAATACCTTTAGACTCTATCTGTGCAGCTGCCACATGGTCTAGACCTCATACCCTCATCAACCATTATAAAGTGGATAAGGCCTCCAGGGACAGGACCTCCTTTGGTTCTGCGGTTCTGAGGAACATTCTCCCTTGAGCCACCCGAGAAAGATGGTGCTTGGGAAGCTACCCATCAGTAAGAATAAACGGCGAGATAGAACAACTTGTGCTTACCATAATGTTCCATGGGAGTTGTTCATCTTGCCTTTATTCTTGCATCCTGCCCACCAACCCCCTTCCAGTTTACTAGGGGTCTGAGAAGTTTGAATTGGAACTTTTTTCTGATTGAGTGGAATAATGACGGCTTTAGCCTTTAGCTAGCAGCAAACAAGATCTGAGGGAGGTTCATAGTGCATCATGGAATAGGGATCTGGCCTCGAGCTGGCTTTAGACCGCGAGCTTTTGTAGTTGGCTGACTCGGAGCCAAGGATCGGCTCCGAACCCATCAGTAAGAATAAAGGTGAGATGAACAACTCACATGGAACGTTATGATAAGTACATAACTTATTTTTTTTTAAACTATTTACTACCACTACATAGGTTTACTTGGAGGACATTTTAAGCTTAGTAAGTTTCCCTTTTGGTGCTTGAATTAACACTTCCTGATTGGTCTTACCCATCCCTTGGCTGAAAATTGTGTAATAGCCCTAGTGAGAATAACTGTGATAATACCATAGATAATTTGAGGGGACCCTTGTAAGGGATGCAGCATTTAGGAACTGCCTCTAGACATTAGTGACATGATGGGCAATCCTGGGATACATTTTCTGTTACCCATCCTTAGATCCAAGTTGCATTTGAATATGGACAGGGTTGAGCTTTGTTTTACTTAAATGGATAGTCTGTTCTGGAACAGTGATATCCTTTGTGATATATAGCCATCTCTCCACACCATTCTGTTTCGATACATGGACTGAGGTTTTCTGATGCCATTTAACTTGCTGATGCTCAGTAGGTCAATCAGTACTGGAACAAAGAATGCCTTGTATGCCAGACACAGATCACGTCTTAGCAGTCTGAAGGATACTGAGTATAATGATAAGGCTTTGAGGTGGTCCATACAAGACCTATTGTTTAGGACTTGTATCCTTTTAGTAATGTATCTCTGTTGGCATTCCAGTTGTTGCATGTGTCTGGATAGATACATGCCAAAGTGTGCATTATACAAAATGATTGATCTAATGAGGGTTTTGTACAGTGAGACAATAACATCTCTAGATATAGTTTCAATCAATTCGTTTATAAGCTGTGGAAAATAGAAAGACTTTCTTATGACACTGGGCACATGTTGGTTGAAACTTAGGTCACTCTCCACATAAGTTCCCAAATGCCAAACAACTAGGTCAACTCTTAGAGGGGTATTGTCAGTTTGGTAGTTCCCTGGGATAAACGACTTCCTAAAGGATACCATAATATAATTTTTGAAGTTTAGTTTCAACTCATGATTTTGGCACCAGTTATTGTTTGCGACAAACCTTCCTGCATGATGGTTAAGTCATTTGGCGATTCAATAACTGTGCGTAGCTTGTAGTCATCTCAGACTTAGTTGGCTGAAGTCCTTTGGTATTTGCTTTTACTTCCAAGAAGTAGATGCCAAACAGGAAAAAGTCTCAGCAGTAATCCCAGGGAGACTCTACTGGTGACTGGCCTTTTTCTAGCAGTAGCCTCCCCTACTTTGATCTCCTGCATTCTGTGAGCCGTTTGGCAGCCCAGCTAGTGATGTAATGTTATTCCCAGTTTATTCAGCTTTTCTGCTATACCTAAGTAGGGGATTGTGTCAAAAGGCTTGGCCAGGTCAAGGTAATGTGGTGTGAACTGTTTGCCTTCATTCATTGCTTTGGTGACAAGAGAGCCTTTCACACTCTTTCTCCCTGATTCTTGCCATAAGAGGTTGAGAGATCAGAACATACGTTTGACTTTCCCTGATTTTGTGTCGTATTTTTAGTCTGTTCCTCATAAGATTTGTGGTTTTCCGGCAAATTTATGAAGATTGCAAAAGTTATGATAGACATTTGAGTTTCAGACTTATAGACTTCATATTTTTCAGAAAATGCATGCTAATGCAAAATCTGCTATTCTAGCAAATAAGCATATAAGAACAATGATGTGATGTTGTCAGTCTCGTCTTTATTCTCACTGGTGGGTTAGATGTGATCCAATGGCTCTGTCTCGGCCATTACATAAGCTCGTGGGCATTTTTCCTACCCATAATGCAACTCCCATACTATCCCGGATTTCATTTGCAGTGCAGCGAAAGAGGTTCGGAAAAGCTAGTTCTGGCGAAGTGTTTTCTAATTTTATTATCCTTCCTAACATTTTCTACCTTTGTTATTAGTTTGTTAGGTAGTTATTTTCCACTGTTTTTTCTCCCTGCTCCCATTATCACCCATTTAAGTTAGAGGGTGCATAACTACTGTCCGCTTTAGTTAGTGGACATTGCTCCCTTTTCTCCTTTTCCTTTATCATGTGTTTAAGTTAGAGGACGATTTAAAAAAAAAACTTCTTTCTTTATTCTTGCGTGCTCTGTTTACTATCCAAAATTCAAGGTAACTTACCTCAACTATTCACATCTCTGACCTGGAACAACAAACAAAATCATCCCGATTGCTGAGAATGTCGATTATTTTGAAGGAAAGAATCGATATTCGACCACTCATTATCCAGAAAAAAGCATCTGCCATGAGGCAGAAGATTTACTTATATAGATTATAACTCCAAGAAGGGTAATTTCCCAATCCCCACTGTAGTGCGAAGCACTTCAAAACACTGATGCTCCAAATTGAGAGCACAGTCTCTGCATCAATGTTTCAAAGTTGAGAGGAATTGTGTTCTTCAGTTTTGCCTCTCTGCTGTTCCGTGTTCATCCCTGGTGTTTGTGCGTGTGTGTGTGTGTGTGTGTGTGTGTGTGTGTGTGTGTGTGTGTGTGTGTGTGTCTGTGTACGTGTACGTGTATCTTTTTTTGTTCTAGTTTCCTTCACCATGTTGCAAAAAATAGGAAGGGAAACCACTTGGATTCAAAAAAGTGTGAGAAATGTGGGAAGCAAATGCCCCTTAGTGATATACGCTCTTTGTGTGTATATTGCTTGGGGCCTCTTCATGTTCAGAAAACATGCTGCATATGTCACAGCTTCAATCAAAGAGTACTTATGGAGCTCAAAAACAAGCTTATTTTAAAGGGCTTACTAAAAAACCCTTTCTCAGAGGAGATCTCTCCAGAGTCCTCTTCACAAAGTCCTGAAAAGTGCTTAAAATGCTCATCTTCGGCTCCAAAATCTACCTCAAAGCCAAGTCAGAAAACTCCCCAACTGTCTGCTCCAACAGAACCCTCAGAGCAGACAGTTGTTGGATCCAAGACTGTCTCGGAGCCATCTGAAATCTGAGCTCCGACGTTATTGGCATGTACAGAACTATGACACCAGAGCCGTTCACCCTCCTTAGAACCAATAACACCACGGCTCCCTTCTCCACTGTTCACTAAGCCCTGATCCCCAACACTGTTTACTTGGTCTACCAGGAGCTTGTTTCTTCTCCGATCCATCCCTTGGTTTCTGAGCTGGAAGACTATGATATCCAGATTATGTCTGTGTCAGCTCTGGGATCCTCAGTTTCCTTGGAGCCAATATCTACTCCCAGAATTTCCCTCCAGCGTGGGTGAGTTCGGCTCTTATCTCTGTTTGGAGCTTCTGTTCCTGCTACCATGGATACCTTTGGCTCTGACAACCTCTGTGTCGGATCCAGGGAGTCTTTGGGGCAGTCTGCTTTATAGGTTATAAGGAGGGTTTTGACTCCATCCCAGTCAAAGACACAACCTTTATCGGATCTTCCTCCCAGTTCTTGTCAGTCGTCTTTGTCCTCTCACGTGACCCTTCCACAGGATTGCAGAGATCCCAGGCCTCAGTATGTCCAGTCTCCCTTCTTCTGAGACCTCCCCAGAGTATCCCACTGAAGAGGTCCCTTGGAAGAGGACCTGCAAGAAGAAGTATCTTGACTCACCAGAAGAGTCCATCACATCAGATACTAACCTCAGTGAGGCAGAAGGGTCCCCACAGTCAACTCCTGAAGATATCTCCTTTGGAGACATCCTTGAAATCTTAAAACAGAGAGGTTATTGACAGTCCACCCCCTTCAGCTGAGGAGTCAGTTTACCTGAAGGCTTTCGGGTCTCACCCTTCAACCTCTTTGGTGACCCCTCCTTCCAATGAGCTTATGGACTTAATCTTTCGGAGGGCCTGGGAGACCACATATTCCATAGAGCCTTCTCCTAGAAGTTCAAATAAATACATTACTGCCCCAAAAGATAAGGCGTTTTTCATTAAGGGTATAGCAGTTGATGCCATGGTTGCAGCGGCAGCCACTAAAAAGGAGCTATCTGAGACCATCTGCTCTATCCATCTTCCTAATAAAGATTCTAGGACCAGGGATAGATATGGGAAGCATGTTTTTTCATCAGCAACCTTTGCTTTTCAGTCTCTGTACTACCTTACCCATTTTACTAGACTACAGAGAGACCTCTTAAAGGAATTACAGACTCTCTCCAAGGAGCTGTAGCTAATGCAGTAGCAGATAAGATCAATACGCAGCTCGCCACCCTCAGTTTGTTTGTAAACTCTTCCATGAGGCTCATTACTATCACAGCAGATGGGACGAGTAGGGCTGCAGTCTCAGGTATTGCTCTTAGGAGACAGGCCTGGATGCGCCTTTGACATTTCTTCTTTAATGCCTCCTTTGATGTCTCTTCTCTTTTTGGGCCTAAAGTGAAAGAAATGCTCACCAGGTGTGAACAGGAAGGCAAGACCTTGTCTACTGTTGAAGTAGCTTTTTCCACACCCACCAGATCATTTCACAAGGGTCAGAGAGGCAGTGGGAAGATGTAGTTCAGAAAATCCCAGAGGTCTTTCCAGGACACACAAGGTGAAAGTTCCCCCATGGGCAGCAAGGGGAACAATAATGGAAGACACTGCTCTCGTGGCAGGGGAGGCCCAAACAATCAGGGCTCCAGAGTATCTTTCTTTGGGGGGGCCCTTTCAGTGCTCCTGAGGGAGTGCTCCATTGCTCGCCACTGGAGGCAGTCAGAGCACGATTGTCTCTGCACTGAGAAACCTGGCAAAAGATAACAACTGACAGATGGGTGCAGAACATACTATCCAGTGGATATGTCATTCCCCTCTCCTACCTCGTTCTGTAAACAGATCAGTTACAGACATTCCACCCAGTCAAAAGGAACATACAACCGTAGAAATTCAAAAGTTGATAAAAAAGAGAGTCATCCATGAAGTCCCCGCAGACCAGATAGGATCTGGAACTTACTCAGAATTCTTTTCAGTTCCAAAGAAAACAGGGGACTGGAAACCCATTTTGGACCTCAGCAATCTGAACAGATATGTCCAGAAGTCCAAGTTCCGGATGGTGCAGTCAATACTTCCACTTCTGGAAAAAGACAACTGGATGTACTCCATAGACCTTCAGAATACGTACTACCATATTCTAATGGACAGGCGATCCAGAAGGTTCTTAAGCTTCTGTCTAGGAGCCAGTCACTTCCAGTTTCAAGCTGTGTCCTTTGGTCTCACTACAGCCTTCAGAGTGCTCACCAAGTGTATGGCAATAGTGGCAGCTTACCTGAGATGCAGAGTATTCCGCTTGTTTCCATATCTGGACAGCTGGCTCATTACCACTTGGACCAGGCATCTTCTGCTGCAAACCAGGGACTACACTCTACAACTCTGTTCCTCCCTAGGGATTACTATAAATTTCCAAAAAAATCTGCACTAGAGCCATGTTTACCCTTGGTATTCATAGGAGTGCAGATAAACACAACAATTATGTCAGTGAAACTTCCTCAGGACAGGGCACACGACCTTCAATGTTATGTAAGGATACTGATCAGAAAGAAATGGGCTTCTGCCAAACTAGTTCTCCAAGTCCTAAGGAAAATGGCAGCTTCAATTGATCTAATCCCGCTAGCTTGGTTTCATATGAGAATCTGTCAGTGGCTACTTTTGACATAATAGTCATTTCTGGATCTTCCGATGACACACAAGGTTATAATAACAGACTCAAACAAAAGGAACCTTCAGTGGTGGCTTAACTCTCCCCTGGTGTCTCAGGGCTGTCCCTTTATTGCCTTTCAGCCCCAAGCCACGGTGACCACGGATGCTTCCCAGGTAGGGTGGGAGGCATTATCTGGGCAAGACAGTTCAAGGCTGTTGGCAATAACACAAGGCCCATTTACACATAAATGTTCTAAAGATGAGGGCAGTGCTCTTGGCATTGCAAGCATTTCAGGATTCCCTCCCTCTAGGTATGATAGCAATCCAGTCGGACAGCATTTCTGTAGTCTGGTATATAAACAAACAGGGGGGAACCAGATCTTACCCCCATGTCGAGAAGCCCTGAGGGTCTGGCAATGAGCAGAGGCCGCCAACCACTTTCTCATAGCAACACACATCCCGGGGAAATCCAAAGTGATTGCAGACAAATTAAGCAGAGCCATTCTATGGCTGCACAAGTGGTCCCTCAGTCAGAAAGTTGCAGAACAGATATTCCGAAAATGGGGCCAGCCTTCCTGTGATCTATTTGCATCACCCATCGATGCCAAACGCAGCAACAGCTTTGCCCCGAGCCCCCCAACAGTGGAGTCACCAAGCGATGCACTTGTTCACGATTGGCCCCCGGGAATTCTTTATGCTTTTCCACCAATGCCTTTAATCCCCATGGCCCTACAGAAAGCAAGTTTTTTGGAGACCACAGTAATCTTAATTGTCTCCTATTTGCCTCAACAGATATGGTTCCCCTATATTTGGCTTCATGTATGGGATGGACCATGGATTCTGGACCCAGTTCCAGATTTACTGGCTCATCCATCAGAAATGGTTCATCCCAGTCTAAACACTCTCAAACTAACATCTTGGCGTGGCTGCTCCACTTCCCATGATAGCCAGGATGTCCTTCGTGTTTCACTGTTGCAGTCATTACATTTGGGTTATCTGCTTGCAATAGCCCTCATTCGGCCTGATTAACAAAGACTTGGGTCCTGCGTCAGTTGCTGTCCTTTCCTCCATGACGTCAGGTCGTCAGGGGTATAAAACATGCAGCCGATGCCATTACATCAGTCTTTCTTGCCGTGTGGTGCCCGAAGCAGAAGCAATTTGCAAGTGCCGATCGGCCGACTCCTGAAAATTTTCATTTTCGAGTTTCAGAACCGAAGTCTACAACTAAAGCTAAGTACCCCGTTGGGGAAACTTTTTCTTGCTTCTTACCAATGTCAGTAAAAGTTAATAATTGCATTACTTGTGGAAAGCAAATACCTCACAAAGATTTTCATTCGTACTGTACTCCTTGCCTAGGCCCTGACCACGACATACCTTGCTGTCAGTTTTGTGCTTTATTTTATCAGCGCACTATCCGTTGTCAGTATATTTTTCGCTTTTAAATATTTCGGTTCTCAATTTAATTATCCAGAAATGTCGTCAGTTAGCCATCCAACTACTGGGATTCCAAAAAAACGCAAAGATAAAGGCAGAGACAGGCTGCCGAAGTCCAAAGCTGCCGACGACGCTTCTCCTAAGCCAGTCGCCAGTTCACCGGTACTCAGTGAGGCACTTTTGCAGCCCCTGGTACCTGCTACTTCTGACTCACAGACCTCCACTGAGAACCATTCGGAGTCCGGTATGCCATGAGATGCTTCAACTGTGGAACCTGCGGATGTCTCTACCTTGGATGGGTCCAGAGCCACTGTGCAGGCAGTGGCTTCTGAGGGTGTATTCAGGCCTACGGACTTGCATATTAAACCAATGCCTCCTTTTTCATTTAGGATAAGATCTCGAACCATGCCTAAGAAACTGACGCCCAGGCCGCATGCTCAGGCCTCTATGCCTAAAAAACAAGTGATAAGAATGGCTGAAGATCTTATAACTCTAATCATGGGAAGCCAACCTCCCCCTTCTGAAAGACCTAGGACTGAAGTTGTTTATGAATCTTCTGAACAGGATTCTGATTTTTCTGATTCTTCTGATTATCTGGATTTGCCCTTATCTACTTATGAGGATTGTGATGCAGAGGACTCTATTCCCTCTGCTTCCCCTCCAGAGGATTTTTCTTTTGATGAGACCTTGCATACTCTAAGGGAGCATTTCCACTGGGAAAGCCAGGACTTTTCTGATTCAAAAAAGAGGCTTAGGGATCTCTTACTCCTGCCTCAGCATAGGCTTTTAGCTATACCTCCTGTACTAGACATTGTTGATGATGCCTTTTCAGAATCTAGTTTGGCCCCTGATTCTTTGCCTCCTGCTCCCAGAAAACCTGACAGATATTACAGGGTTCCTGATTCTCATAAGTTTCTTTTTAAAAATCCTATTGTGGATCTAGAGACTATTTTACAGGGACCCAAGGACATTAAGGCTTCTACTGCTAAAAATCCTACCCCCTCTGATAGAGACTCCAGGGCGCTGGATAAATGGGGTAAGAAAGTTTACACTTATGCAACCTTGGCCATTAGGGCTTTAAACTGCCAGTTTCATATGTTAAAGTATCAACAACATGTTATTGGATTGCTTAAACAGAAAATGATGTTACTTCCTGACTGTGCTGAAAATAAAGAATTACAGGATTTAATGCATTCTGCTGAACAGATTGGAAAACATACTTTGCAATGTGGATTTGATTCATTAGAGACCTCTTGCAGGGCTGCTGTTACTAGGTCTGTGCTCAGAAGGCATGCTTGGCTTAAGGAGCAAGGTTTGCCTGATCATGTTAAAGCTAAATTGTTGGATGCTCCCTTAAATCAGGACCACCTGTTTGGCAACAAGGCTGAGGAAGTTCTTAAAAAGATGGAAGATAAAGCTAAATCTATGCAAACTGTTAAAGATTTCTTACAAGTTCAGCCTCCTAGATTTAGTAGGCACTGGCCCTCTAAAAATTGGTCCTTTCCAGCCCCTTCCAGGTCCTCTCTAGCCAAACCCAGACACAGCAAAAACCACAGGTTTCAGTCCCAAGGGACACACAAGACTAGGCAGTGGGGGGTTTCTGCACCCAAACCTGGGAACAGTAAGACTCACCCCTATGGAAAACTGTCTCAATGACTTGCTTTTAAAACTACCAAGCACTTCCCAACTGAATGCTCCTTTAGACGGAAAGATTAGTCTGCAGGCCAAAAACTGGGAACTCATTACCCAGGACAAATAGGTTTTAAATATAGTGTCCCAAGGATACAGATTTAATTTCCACACATTACCAACACCAAACAGGTGGCCAGATCTACCCCCAAATCAGTGGGCAGAGGCCCAAAATCAAGTTCTCTCTTAAACATAGGGGCTATTCAGTTGGTACCAGAAGAGGAAAAGGGACAAGGTTTCTATTCGAGACTTTTTCTGGTACCCAGAAAAGGCAATACATGGCTTCCTATCCTGGACCTTTCTATTCTAAACACCTTTCTGGTGATTCCAAAATTCAAAATGCTGACTCTTCACCAGCTGCTTCCTATGCTAGGCAAGGATGCATGGTTGGCAACATTAGACTTAAAAGAAGCATACCTACACATCCCTATCAGGGAGTCTTGCAGAAGATACCTACTCTTCAAAGCAGGCTACATGCACTTATCTACTGCGCCCAGGGTATTCACAAAGTGCCTAGCTCCAGTCATTGCATTTTTCAGGCAAAGAAGTATTCAAATATATCCATACCTGGACAATTGTCTAATTCAGGCAGAAAGCAAGGACATTCTTTTGAATCATCTGGCCTTTGTTCAAAGGGTACTGACTTGTCTGGGGTTCACCATAAAAGAAAAGAAATCCCACCTGGTACCCTGTCAAAAAAATTACATTCCTGGGAGCAAGCTTGAATACAACTTCCCATAGGCTTTCCTCACGCCAGAGAAACGGATTCATTTGACAACTTACTTCAAACAAGTGGCCACAAAAACCCAGCTATCTGCAAGGCAAATACTGCAAGCCTTGGGGGTTCATGGCCTCCTGCATTCTTCTAATTCCATATGCAAGGCTACATATGAGGAAACTACAATGGTATCTCAAAAGCCTATGGTGTCAACATTCACAGGATCTAGAAACAAGGATTCCTATCATACCTTGCCTATGCCTAGAGTTCCTTTGGTGGGCAGAGGCCTGCCACCAAAACAGGGGACTACTATTCACATTACCCCCTGCCACCCAAATCTTAACAACAGACGCATCAGACTATGCATGGGGGGGGGGGGGGGGGCTCACCTGGCAGGGAAGTGCATTCAGGGCAAATGGAACCCAAGTCAAATGCACCTGCACATAAATCAAAAGGAAATGTTAGCTGTACAGAATGCTCTGACAGCCTTCAAGGACCACATTCTTCCAGGACAACTAATGGTAAAGACGGACAATACCACTGTCATGTGGTACATAAACAAGTAGGGGTGTACATATTCTTACCCCCCCTGCATACTAGCCATGGCATTGTGGAACACAGCCTTGAGCTACCAAGTGAATTTACAAGCTCATTTCCTGCCAGGAAAACAAAATACACTGGCAGACGGACTAAGCAGAAACCTCATGGACCCACACAAGTGGAAACTGGAACCAAGGATTTTCAACATGTTGACAAGCAAATGGGGGAGCCCAGATATAGACCTGTTTGCCTCCCCCCAGAACCATCAACTGGACAAATTTTGCACAAGGATTCCCCACAAACTAGCTTGGAAAGTGGATGCTCTATCCTTCAGCTGGAAAAACCTATCAGTTTATGCCTTTCCTCCTCTGCCTCTGCTCTCCAAGGTACTACTAAAGATCAAACAGGACAAGCCAAGGACAATTTTAATTGCAGCAGACTGGCCTTGCCAGCACTGTTACCCACTCTTGCGCAGTGTCACACTTGGCTCCGTGGCACCTACCTCAGACTCCTTCCCTGTTGTCTCAGCAGGAGAACCAGATTCTGAACCCTCAGCTGCAAACCCTGAACCTAGCAGCCTGGCTAATTACCTAACCTCTTCTTTACCATCCCTCAGTAAATCAGTGATGGATATCATTTTAGAGGCAAGGAGGCCCTGTACTAGAAAATCTTATGCTGCAAATTGAAAAAGATTCTGTGCCTGGAACCATTCTCAAGGAATGAACGCAGCAGTGCCCAATTTACCTCAGATTCTACAATAGTTGACTGAGATGCTTCATAAGGACTTGTCTTTTTCCTCCATCAAAATTCATGCCTCAGCCATTTCAGCTAATTATAGCACAGAGCCTCCCCTCTTCTCTCACCCACTGCTCAAGCAGTTCCTCAGAGGGGCCAAAAATTTAAGGCCACCCAGGAGAGCTGCAACTCCAGCCTGGGATCTTAGCTTTGTCTTGGAGAAACTCGCTCTTCATCCTTTCAGTCCAGCTGCTACTGCAGATTTAAAATTTCTTTCCTGGAAAACATCTTTCCTTTTAGCAATCACTTCAGTAAGAAGGGTATCTGAATTACAGGCCTTTATGGCAGTGGAACCTTTCATCATCTTTCATGCGGACAGGGTGTCCCTCAGAACCAATCCCTCCTTCATGCCCAAGGTGGTATCCAGTGTGGCTCTTAATCAGTCCATTCATTTGTCTACCTTCTTTTCTAACTCACAGAACAAAGGGTAACGAATACTACACTCTTTAGATGTGCACAGACAGCTTAGATTCTACTTGGACAGGACTAAACCTCAAAGGAAATCTGAGCAACTGCTGGTGGCATTTGCTGCAGGGACAGAGGGGAAAGCTATTTCAAAACAAACCATTTCAAAATGGATAGGCCACTGCCTTCATTTCTGCTATAAGCAACATGGAAAACCTATCCCACAGGGCATCAGACCCCATTCAACCAGGGCTGCATCTACATCTACTGCCTTTCTCAGGGGCATCCCTACTAGGGACATCCTAGAAGCTGCTACCTGAAGTTTTGTACATACTCTCACCAAGCATTATCATTTGCCAATTTTCTCTAAATCCAGAGCTGGTTTTGCCACTGCAGTCTTGCAGAGCCTTATAGCTGGTCCTCATTCTATTTAAATTCCTCCTCCCAACCTTAGCTTTGGGAATCTACCCAACTATAATGACTGCAACAGTGAAACATGAAGAACATAGTACAGTTGTGTACACTTACCATAAATGTAGATGTTCAAATGTATTCACTGTTGCAGTCCTGGTTACCCTCCCTCCAGCCCCCTTTCTTCTTTTGGCTATACCTCTACTCTCACTTACTATGCTCTAAAAGCTTTTTGGTGTATTTGCTTTTTTGTTGGAGGTATATCCTTGTATTTATAGATTTGATTGCTTCCCACTGGGGGGCACCTGACATCTGGGGCAAGAAAAACTGATGTAATGGCGTCGGCTGCATGTTTTATACCCCTGATGACCTGACGTCATGGAAGAAGGGACAGCAACCGACGCAGGACCCAAGACTTTGTTAATCAGGCCGACTGAGGGCTACTGTAAGCAGATGACCCAAATGTAATGACTACAACAGTGAATACACTCGAACATCTACATTTATGGTAAGTGTACACAACTGTCCTTTTCCTCTCCTTTCTTCTCCAATTAAACACATTTTGCTATCTTCCCACAAAATGTCTACTTGAAAATTGTACAAAAGCAAATGGGAAAGATTTGTGGCTTGGTCCGATATTAATCAGATAGACCCATTCACATCTCCATTACATTCTATCCTAGAATTCTTAGCCAAGTTATTCAATGAGGGAGCCAAAGTGGTTAGAAAGACCTTTTACATAGCCCACCTCATCATGAAAGGATTCACATCTAGATCAAGAGAGGTAAAGGCCCATCATAGAATACAATGCCCCTTTTGGGATGTACCTTACCCGACTCCTGCAGCAATTAGAAAGACCCCAAAAGTACCTCACCAAGAGGATCAAGGGACTCAAACAGATGCCATATGCTGCTCGGTTAAAAAAACTCCAACTCTACTCAGTTGCATACCGCCTACTTCGAGGCGATCTATGCCTGACATATAAACCTATGTCCAATCCAGAATTAATGGACATGCTCCACCTCAGTAAATCTAAATCCCTTAGAACCACATGCTCGAGGGACTTGAACCTCAGCACTGAAATAAATAGAACTTGCTTGGAGGGACAGATTCATAACCCAGAGGCTCCCTTTGCTCTGGAACAGAATTCCAATTCATGTTAGGCAGAGCACCTCACTGAATCTCTTCAAGAAGAATCTTGATGAGTGGATGGGGGATCGTAGGTTTGTCCCGGGGATTACTTCCGTTTCACTATTAGACAGAAGCACAGCAAACTAAACCTTAAAAAGGGCACAGTATACTCAAATCAAGGGGTGGCGTAAGCCAAACAAAATCGGGCTAGGCTTATAATTGCCCCAGGGCAGATAGCCTAGTATGAACCTATGAACCTATGAGCCACTGCAGCTACTATTGGGGTAGAGTTAGCAGCAGTCTCGAATTTTCACATAGGAGAAGATGGTTCTGCAATCATTTCAAACAGACTTTATAAAGCATTCCTCAAAGGGACTACCTTGATTCGACCTCCATACAGAAACCCAATTCTGCCTTGTCAAAGATCATCTCCCCTGCCTTTGAACCATCTGCTACATGTGAGCTTAAATATATCTCATGGAAAATGCTCTTTTTAGTAGCTATTACTTCAGCAAGGAGAGTTTTGGAGATATAGGCCCTGTCCTCCAAACCTCCATACATAATTTTTCACAAGGACAGAGTCTCTTTATGCAGTAACTCTTCCTTTTTACCTAAAGTAGTTTTGGAGAGTAATCTCAGTCAGTCTATAGACTTACTAGTGTTCTTTCCAAAGTTTCAGAACAAATGGGAATGTACTTTACATCTTCTAGATGTTAACAGACAGTTGCATCTCTATTTGCTCAGGACATCAGAAATTAGAAAGTCAGATCAACTTTTTATTTCTTATTCGGAGGTTAAGAAAGGCCAAGTAGTCTCTAAGGTAACATTATACAATTGGCTTTCACAGTGTATATCTTTTATATACAATTCTAACAACAAGACTATCCCTAATCCTATTAGAGCTCATTCCACCAGGTCAATAGCCACTTCTGCAGCTTTCCAAGCCAGATAACCTTTGAACAGCATCTGCGTTGCAGCAACATGAATTAAACTACATACTCTTGGAGTAGAGCATCCTTTGGTTCTATGGTTCTGAGGAATATTCTCCCAAGAGCCACCCAAGAATCAGGTAGCTAGGGACACGGTCCCATCAGTGAGAATGAAGACAAGATTGACAACATTACATAAAGAAGTTATGTACTTACCATAGTGTTCCATGTGTGTTGTCCATCTCGTCCTTTATTCTCACACCCACCCACCATACTCTCTACCTATTCTCCTGGGAGACCATGTAGTTCTAATTG